>NW_017537447.1:86916-88328 GCF_001853355.1 Bactrocera latifrons
CTTCTTTATTATTATGTGAGGGCAAATGAAGATAAACATTGGGTTTCATTAAAGCACCTCACATACCATAACCAATATATACCGAGTAAGTTAATCGGATGTTTGAATATTTTGATATTAGTTATATGAAACTAGGAAAAGATGTTTCTCGATTTCACGCAATAATACGATTGTCGATAAGGCTAGGTTGTAAGTTTTGCTTCCACCTCGATTGCGCTCTTAGTGATCAACCAGTACTTACAGTTTTATTCGTCTGTATGAACCTATTTTAACGGCTCTCAGCTTTTTATTTCCATTATCGCATATATGTACATTGAACTGAAGTGTCAGCTATGTTTCCGGATATGAACTATGTGAAAAAATCGAACGTTTTAATGACTTGGTTCTATATATGTAAGTATACAAGATTTTCGCTTAAAGGCATTTTTTGTTGACTTAAACTTTTGTTTCACTTTTTGGTACCTTTAATTTTCCTTCGTATACTTTATTGYAAAAATTGAAATTTTAGTGCTTCCTTTACATATTGCTATTACTTCTCCTGCCGTTTTCATACATGTGCAAATGTATATATGTTCTTTTTTTTTCTGAATTTCTTCCTGTTATTGTATATAAAAGTACAACAATTATAAGTGTTATCTTCTTCTCCACTCCCTTATGCTTGTCGYTATATTTTGAATACTATCAAGGGAGAAGCTGCTAAGGATATATGCTGCGCTGGCATAAAATGTTGGAGTAAAGACAAAGTGATAGAAATAAAATATGTGGGTTGTAAAAAAATAAAAAAGGTGTAAAAATGTTTTAAATATACTTAATTTTACCTTCTCTAATAAAGTATATTTATGAATATTGCTAAACCAAAAGTAATCAAATGATATCTACTGGGAAATGTATGGGTATGCAAATAGGTAGACTTGCTGTGTAATGACGAAACTTGACCTTTAGGAGGGTCATTGTGATACGACCGGGCGCTCTTGTCCCGTCGGCTTTATGACGTTGATTCATTACAAAATATTTTTTTGATCACCCCTGGAAAAAAGATGCGCCTGCGTTGGCAGGATAACTTCTTACGGGATCATCACATCATCGAAAGTAAAAAATCAAATAATTCCGTCAAACACTTTAAGTGTGTTGGTGTCGTCGGCTCTCGTCGGCTACACGTCCGCTATACCGACCTGTTGACGGCTCTGTTTGTTGAAAAACMAAAATTTCTTATATTTCTACTTGTCGGACGATAATTTGATTGTCTCCACTCATGTTTGACAAGCATGAGCTCATTTGCAGTGAAAATTTCAAGCTGAGAGCATATGTATGTACGTATACGAACGCAAAAAAGTGAAGTGAAGTGAATTGAAATAAGAGTGAAATTTTTAAATAAATGAAATCAAATAAATTAAAATAATTTTTTCGAAATT
>NW_017537447.1:88609-99155 GCF_001853355.1 Bactrocera latifrons
AATTAAATTTAAAGTTATGCATATTTCGTTTGCCAAGGAACTGCCCCTTCGTTGCTAAAATATTCTGCAAAAGTCTCGCGAATTTCTTTATCTTTATTTGAAGCATTCATTATCAATTATATCGGTGAATGAAATTTTTTTTTGCGCCGCTAAAAATTATAAAGACAGCAACGAGCCAACCCAATGGTTTCTGCTTTTCTGGCTCGACGSAATGGTGGTTTGTAGAAAACCAAGTCGGGACACTAATATTCCAAATACATTCTCAACGCGTTCTACTCAATCTGTAGCTAAAGATGCGTTCTTTGCTCGTGAGATTGGTGCCAGGATAGGGTTTCAAAAGGTTTTCATGCACTTGAAAAGCATCCTTCTTCTTAATTGGTTTAGACACCGCTTACGCGATTATAGCCGAGTTAACAACAGCGCGACAGTCATTTCTTCTTTTCGCTACGTGGCGCTAATTRGATATTCCAAGCGTATCCAGGTCCTCTCTGGAGTKCTTTCGTCCATTCGGACAACATGACCTAGCCAGCGTAGCCGCTGTATTTTAATTCGCTGAACTATGTCAATGTCGTCATATATCTTGTACAGCTCATCGTTCCATCGAATGCGATATTCGCCGTGGCCAACGCGCAAAGGACCATAAATCCTTCGCAGAACTTTTCTCTCGAAAACTTGCAACGTCGAGTCATCAGTTAATGTCATCGTCCAAGCATCTGCACCATATAGCAGGACGGGAATKATGAGTGACTTATAGAGTTTGGTTTTTGTTTGTCGAGAGAGGACTTTGCTTCTCAATTGCCTACTCAGTCCGAAGTAGCACATGTTGGCAAGAGTTTATAGTCCTTAATTCGTTTGCCGTGGTCGTCATCAAAAGGGGGGTCTGTCATCCGAGACTGTTATTGCCTTTTCATTGGCGGTGTTTTTTTTACTTGGCGGGTCCCAAACCCAGCGCACGACCCTATGTAGGGGATATTTYGCCTTCTCACTACAGCTCGCCTTTAAACGGATGTTCTTAGGCTACCCAGATGATACTTGGTCAAAGACCGGAAGTCGTGAGCTGCTTGAGTCAYATGTAAACGAATCGTTTCTGGCTACTCCCAAGTGAATGGCGATCACAGAACTTTCCTCACTTGCGTGAACTTCTACACATGACTCCATCCTCCATTTGAAAAGCATTATMTCCAATAAAAACATATGGCAGAACTTTATTGTTATTTGGTAGTTGCACTGATGAAGGTATTTGTAAAAATTTGTTGTAAATTGCTTTCCTAAAATCGGTTTTTTTAAAATGCCACCATCAGAAATGCGAACATTTGTACCAACATAATTATAGTGGAATGATCCTGAGTTTGGACGTTTTTTTATAGCAATATGCTTTCCGTCCAATGCGCCTATGCAATTTGGAAAATTCCAAATTCATAAAATTCTTCTGCAAGTGGCCTCCATTCGGATTCTAACAGCGGCACCTGAATATAATAAAGAAAAAATATTCTATTTTTTAAATAAATATTAATTAATATATAATTTAAAATATCAGAATATTATTAAGGAAACTGTTCCAAAAGAAAAAAAACGAAAATCAGATGTTTCTTATGTTTTATTAGAGATTGCTAGAAACATTTGATACAACAAACTCCTGGGCTGTGAAATTAGACCGGATAGCTCCACGGCAGCGAATTTTATGCAAAAAATGTGTGGAGGATATTTTATTTGAGGGGCAGATGGGGACACTGCACCRAAACTCAGTGCAAATTAATGTTCCAATGCACAATGCAGGGCAAATATTTAGCAGCAGCAGTTCCAAACCTATGCATCTTAGTAATRCTACCATATCAGTGAGTCATGCTGAGACGTCACAATCTCAAATATCGCAATTTTTTTCAAATTTCACTAATAATTTTTCATTAATTTTAATTGCTCTTCAAACTACCAACAAGATTAATGCGACTACAAAGCAAAAAACCTCGTTGTTTGACTAAGGCTAATAAAAACAATAAAAAGCAACAACATTTGGCTTTAAGAGAATGTTGTACTACAAAAACATACTAGTAATTAAGACAAAAGTATAGTCTATCTTTCGTGACAAAAATTAATATGGCAACAGCAACATTTGCTATATTTCTTAAAACAGCAACAGGAAGGTAGAAAAACGATGACCTTAAGAAGAGTAATCAACACAACCACTAAACCTAATAAGCGCTTTAACTACTCTACCATTAATTCATGGAAATTAGTAGCAAACTCCGAACGGCTTTAAAATATMAAACGCTCGTCATTTCCACAGCAGCGAAGTTGGGACAACACCTCAGCAAATGCAAATCGTTTAACAATAATTTGCGGAAAAGTTTTGCATTACTTAGGAGTTACGGGGTTTAAAGGATGCGATGAAGATGTCTCTCCTATACAGTGTGTTTGAAATGGATATCAATGAAAAGTCCTGTTGCTCATTATAATCGCAGATACTTACAGTGAATAGTTTTAATAGTAAAGTATACAGGACCGCTGTAATATTATTATACTGCCTAACCAGTTGGCGCACTTCAAGTAAAAAGTTATACTTGCAGCACAAAACAGTTTTCTCTGCGCAAACTCACTTACGTGTACACCACTTGCTATTGCTCTATATATATATTCTTCTTTTACTTTATTGGCGTAGACGCCGCGTAACGGCGTTTATAGCAGAGTTTACAACAGCCCAGTTATTCTTCCTTTTCGCTGTTTGGCGCCAATTAGCGATTCCATGTATARGCAAATCCTTTTACACCTGTTATTTATAACAGAGGGGAAGTTTTCCTCTTCCCCTGCCTCCTCCTGAGGGTACTGCTCCGAATATTCTCAGAGCTGGAGTAATTTCGTCCATACGTTCACCTTGACCTAGCCAAGACTTCAGCCCGGAGTCCCACAGATCTGATGTAAGGATGGTCAGTCATTCCTGGAGGGTGACCGCTGACGGTAGCACCAATATCGTACTTTAGGGTACGGACAAGTTAATGTCCGCCCTCTTGGTAGGTAGGTGCTACATCAAGTGGTTTTCTTCCGGGTGCGACCGGATAGCTCCGCCGCTGGCTGCTTCCGGTGTATRGGTTTTGACCATAGGGTGGCTGAATGTAGGACTAGATCAGATGTCTGCCGGAGGTGCGGTCAAAAAGGCCACTAAACTGTCGGTTGCGTCAATGCACCCCATTGCCTGTGCATTGAAGAGTAGGCCAGCTGGGCATCTTATAATGTCAGYTGTCTGCCCGTGTTGCTGTGGCATTGGTGAGTTAATTTTTACATTAAGTAAAAATGAGTCAAAATAATATATTTTGAGCTGCACCGAAATGTGTACTCTTTATTTATACTCTTAAGACAAACTTATTACATGTTTCTTACTTCTATTTATACTAACTGGTATGTTTACTTTTTACTGGTTAATAGTTTCTTTAAATATAGATTATATTATTTGTTTAGGTTTTTTTACATATAAGTATATTGTTTGATTAGATACATTTTTGTTGTGACTCAAGGTCGTTTGCAGTCTGTTTACTCAAACAAAAGGTTGATTTTATGTATGTTACTATTATAAGGAATTCGTTCCTTAACTCGCGCTCTGATGGGAGGGATCATTCAGCTTAACTGTGATTGCTGCCGTAATGTGGGCGTTGGGGGTTTTGCATGGTTGAGGGTGGGTGTGGTATTGCCTTACTCCACGTGTGGCTCGGGGTCTTCCTGGGGGTTTTAAAGTCATCACGGACCTCAGAGCTAACGACGCAATAGTTGTAAATAATCGATTGTGTAGTTGTGGATTCTTCACTGTATATGCCGCGATAAAAAGGRAGTTCGGTGGGATGATTGTCGCTTGTTCATATTGTAAATATAGTGAACTTCTAGAGCCCTACCTGGGCTACATGCATAAGATACTACTTCTTGCGAGTAGTAGCCCATTTATCATAACTCTTGATGCGAAGGCCTCATCCTCGATGTGGTTTAGTAAGGGATCCCGTCATTCATCTGAATACCAAAGCCACAGTCGAGTCGAGGAAGTGAGCGAATGGGTTGTGGATATACGTTCATGGGCCTTGGGGCGTGAGCGACATTAACGTGACGCTTATGAATGAGGCAGCATGTAGGGCCTTCCGCGTTAGATGGGAGGTTAAGAGAGGGTGGGGATTGGGAGACCACAGTTTAATTCAAGTTATGGTTACTCCTCAATCCCCTCCCTTGCCTTATGAGAGTTCATTGCGGCGATGGCGTATCACTGGTACTGAATGGAACCAATATGGACTCTCGGTTAGGGAAGCGGTATCTAGTATACCGCTTAAAGATTTTGAAGAGTTGGGGTGGACGGGCAAATTGCTCGTCTATATGGGGTAGTTTGCGTGTTAAATGATAGGGTACTTAGGAGGTGTGAAAGATATAAGACAAGTAAGATTAAATGGTGAGTTAACCTTGAAGAGAAGGACTGTCAGGCGTTAGAGCCGAAAGTTTCAACGCGCCCAACGGTCTAATTCTGATAAGCTGTCGCAGCTTAGGTATGAATTTAGTTGTGCGGTATTAGTTGAGTATAAAGAAACAAGTGAAAATTAAAGAGGAAGGTTGAAGGAGTTTTGAAAGGTAGAATGACCCCTGGGGTCGGCCGGGGTAGCGTCGGTGACACTCTGTTACCATCTAGGAGAGAGTGTGCGGGGGTTCTGTTAGGTGCGTTCTTTCTCTGGTCAGAAGTGCAGGTACCTCAAAAACAAGAGTTCCAAGTCCCTCCATTAAATCATGACCAGTTGGGGTACGCCTTTGCCCGGTTAGGTCTACACGTTTTGATGGTTTGAACGGAGAGAGTGCTTGTGGAAGTTCATTCCGGAATAGCTGGAGACTATTTATAATACGTGCGTTTGAAAGGGATACTTTCTGCGCGAGCGGAAAAGTGCTAGGGGTGCTCCACTCCTGAAGTCCCCTGATGATATCTTWTCGGGGCGTCAGTCTCCTTCCAGTACTTGGAAAATTGCTGGAAAGAGTCATGGTGGAACGGCTTGAGGAGCTAACGCAGGGAATGTGGTCGGATAGCCGGTTTGGGTTCAGGAAAGGACTCAGGATGCATGMTTTTATGTTCAAAGTGTCGTTAGGGAGAATGTCAACAAATGAAATATATCTTTGGCATATTTGTTGACTTCAACGGGGCGTTTGATAACCTAAGGTGGGATTGAGTGGTGCAACGGCTGGAGGAGCTTGGAAATTACTCTTGGGCGGATTATTTTTCGGACAGAAAGGCCTCTCTTCTCGGCATGAATGGGAGTGCGTTGTTCGTGGTGGCCCGCAGGGTTCCATCTGTCGTCCATACATTTAGAACCTTATTATGTACACCCTGCTTGGGCAACTCGAGCCTCCCTGTAAGTGTTGTGCRTATGCGGACGACCTTCTTCTTATGGTCGAAGGTTGTCCGCGGTCTGAAATAGAACAGGCGGGAGGAGATCTCTTAGAGATCGCGAATACTTGGGGTGTAGTCGTGGAGGTTGATATATCGAAGGAGAAAACCGTGGCAATGCTGCTTAGGGGCAGATTAACACCGATTTGTCCGCCGATTCGTCCACCGATTGTCCGTGTAAATGAGGTCGCAAGTCAAATATCTGGAGTTGACCATGACTGAAAGGATGTGTTTTAATCCACACTTGGCGAATGTGAAGGAGCGACTGCAGGCAAATACGGGGCATTTTGAGGAGTGATTGAGGTCTCGGACGTCGTGCTGTCCGCACCAAATATCGTGGCTTGTTTGTGGCCTATGCCGCAAATGAAGCCGCTGTATGGTGGGAGGCAGCACGACTGTMTTGGGGTCTCAAAAACTTCTCTCAATCCAGCGTTGTATAATGCTTGATTGGTTGCCTGTATGTCGCACCGTCTCAAMGGATGCAATGCAGGTTTTGTTAGGAGCATCCCCTCTTGACCTGATTATCATACAGCGTGCTGTTGCATGCAGGTTAAGAAGGGGCTYGAGTGTGTCATTGCTGTGGGAGGGATATCTAGAGAGCAAGAGTATTCTAGATTATAGGGTTAGGTATAGGTGGCAAGAACGTTGGGACAATAGTCCTAACGGCCGAGTGACGTACGAGTACATTCGGGACGCTGGGTTCGATGAGGATAACCCAGACTTCAGATTTTGTCTGAGTCTGGGTTTCCTGTTAACGGGGCATGGGCCTCTGAATGCATTTTTGCATCAGAGGCACCTATCGGATAGGTCGGGTTGTTTTTGTGGCGGGGCAATAGAAKATTGGGCGCATTTAATTGCAGAATGCTTGATGTACTCGGACATTAGGGATCTATGTGGTATGGGGATTATCTGGACGATTGGATGAACGGTTAGATGTTAGTGGTGTGATCTCCACTAGTTGGAATGCCGAACAATTACGGTCGTTTGCCCGGGAATTGTTGAAGCGGCGAAGGCGGTTAGCTGGGAATTAGAGTTAGATTCAGTATGAGTGATGCGTGTATGTGATGTGTGTATGGGGTCCAACTCCAGGCTACCAGTCTAGAGCCGTATGGAAGCTCAACTGGTAGTAGCTTTGGCTTCGAGTTCTGACCGAAGTCTTAATTCTGGTACCATAATGAGCAGGAGTCCTTGGAGTTTTATCGTGATTTTTAAAACCCAAATGCGGGAAAAAATGACTTTGTCAGTTGAATGTGGCGTTGAATTGCCAAAGGGTGCCGGACCCAAAGCACAGCAGAGGTTTCAGATCGGCCCCGAACCCGACCAAGGTGGTTAGTGTGTCCATTTYACACTAAAAATTGGTACTGAAAATGCCTAGCACTTTCAGGGCGCTSATCAACGCATTGATTTCATCCCCTATGCTTTTGAGCGCTATGGGGTAAGGCTGTCGTCAGCAGGTACTCACGTTAAACACATCGGAAGTTGTCAACAGTCACGTCAAGAATGCGACAATTGTTTGTTTGATGACAGGAGCTATTTTATTATTAGGCTTATTTGTTTCATTTCTTTGTCCAATCTGGAAAAAGCAGAACTGACGGCGCGGTTCATGAGGCCAATCATATAGATATTATCGGCATACACATACGTTGAGATCTGCAGCAATCGATTGAAAAAGTAGCACGATATTGAGTCGCCTTGTCTGAAACCTCGTCTGTTCAACGTCAGTTTGGAGTGCCGTATTACTTTTGCGGGGATTCCAAATTCAGATATAGCATCATTAAGGTAGCATATTTTCGTACTGTTGATCCTATTTGCACAAGTCTTTTCCAAGATTTGGCGCTTGGTGAAAATCCGGTCGATAGGATATTCTTCAGGTCCAATCTATTTGTTGACGGTGGACTTTAGTTTTTCACGCACTACGCTCGAAAGATAGAGCACACTTAGATACCCATCGTCGAGCATAATTTTAGGCAGATTAAATTAATATTTTTTTATTATTTTCTCAAATCTGGATTATCATTTTTCTCAAAGGCTATTTCCTTCATCACTTCTTAAAAATCTCCTTCTTAAGCCTTAAAAAGAAGAAAATGAGCGATGATATCAAATTTCAAAAACAAAATGGCATAAATTGTACACGGTATATTGGCCTCTCTACGATATCCTTATCCAACCCCCAGAAGTGGTAGAAGCTTTCTTTGCATATACAAGGTGCGCTCCAAAGTAAAAAAGACTTCGAAAAAACAGAACACCTGTTTTTTTTTTTTTTGGTAAAATCAGTTTATTTTATCCAAAATAGTCTCCTTCTGTTTCAATGCAGTTTATTGCACCGTCCAAAGGCATGTTGAACGAGTGTTTCAGCTCGTTGGACGGTATGGCCGACAGCATGCCGGTGCAAGCCTTTTGAACTCTACATCCGCATAACGCTTTCCTTTCATGGGCAAATGCATTTTTCCGAAAAGGAAGACGTCGCAGGTGACTACGGGGAGTGGTGATTTTTGGTCAAATAATCGTACGTCGAAAGTTGGATTCTGAGTAATTTCTGGTCGTCAGTCAGTTTGTGCGGAAAAACCGTGCACAGACCCTTCGTAAGCCCAAATGTTCGCTCAAAATGCGATAAGGACACGACTTGGATATTTTTAGTTCCATTTCCATGAATTTCAATAATGATTTCGGTTGATTTTTGATGAATTCACGCACAGTTTCGATAGAATTTCCGGTGATCACGGATTTTGATTGGACCACATGTTTATCGTCATTTATGTCCTGACGACCACTTTTAAAGCATTGAAACCACTCGTGCACTCTGCTACGGGATAGGCAATCATCGCCATAAACTTGCTTCATCAATTGAAACGTTTCGGTATAAGTTTTACAAATTTTAAAATCAAATTTRATGTTGGCTCTTTGTTCGAAGCTCATTTTCGTACCGATAACACATACACACTTAACTTTACTTCCAATCAATGAAATTACATGAAATTCTCACCGAACAATCGATAAATATAGCAAATTCAAACGCTCCAGGGAGCGCTAGATTCAAAAAGTCCTGTTTACTTTTGAAAGCACATTTTAGTTAGTTCCATCAACTTATGAGACTGATAAGCAATCACTAGCATTGAGAAAAGTATGTTTTTGCCAAATTCGGAGGTCAGTGTACGAACGTATATAGAAATGACAATTCGATAAATATCGATTATATGTCGACTGCAGTTTTAAGTGTCATCGTCAACGCGTTTTCGTTCCGTGAATAGAAATAGTTAGAAATTTTCAGGAGCTAATTATCGTCGCCACTAAATGTATGTATTTCATGGTAAAGCTTTAAGATGCAAAAATTACAAAYGCAAAGTTTTTAGCTTTTTTATTCCACACCTTAAAGCAAATTATATTAATTGTTTTGTAAAGAATTTATATTAATATTCATAGCTACTGAGAGTTACATAATTAAACTTTACAGTGTATGAACACTAATAAAGCCAATACAATTTTTAAAGGATAATCAAAGGATTTCAGAAACTGATTGCATACAGCCGACAACAAGCGGTAACTGAAATCTCCTAAAGATGAAAGCTAAGTTAAAAAGRAGATCATAAGATTATGGACAAATTGGTGCCTTACATCTGACAATAAGAGTAGGGTTTCTAGCTATAGCTTTAAATATAAAATCATCACAAACTAATAGTTCTTCTGGGTTAGTACTTATGATTTTTCTATCYTTTAGTAGAAAAAGTACTCAAAAACTGAATTCACCGAAACGTTCCTGCAAAAGAAGTCACGAATGCCATTTGAATTATATTATATTCAAAACATAATTATTGCAAAACTTTGTATATGTTTTTCTTCAGCCTTCGTCTTAAAATCCACATGTAGGACGATCATATATACGTTAAGACCTATTCTATATCAAAATGTTCAAAARGCAAAATCAGTTTGCAGTACTTATGCATTCGCTTTGAAAAGCAGTATGAAAATAATTGAAGTTAACACAGACATGTGTATCAAAAATTTAAATTGTTGCATGACATAAGAAATTGTATTGGTTTTTAATACAATAATTCGAACAATTTTTATTTTAATTTATTAAAATTAATAACAAGTGTTAAAAAACAAGTATTAAATAACGTTAAAATTGTAGTAATTATATAGTAACTGCCACATTAATTCGGTTTTTGAATAACTCTTTCAAAGTCTTAAATTTTCTCGATTTCCGCATCTTGGTTGTTAGTTCGGTTAGTGTTATGCAGTTTTCACTTGTTTTTCCCATTACTGATGAAATCTGTTACTACTCGAACGAAATAATCTAATCGCCATAAGCAAGAAATAAATCTGAATATTCAGCGTTGGCATGGCAATAAACCAGTTTTACAAAGTTATACTCATATATTGGAGAATGTGTTTATTAGGAGGCAACAAGACCTCGCTGGGAATATGAAACTTATAGTCAAAGTTATATTACTGATATAAAAGAAGGTGACAAATTTATATGTTTTACAAATTTTTGCAAACATTTCATAAAGGAAGGAGTATATCATAAAAGCAGAAAAACTTATTGTCATACTATGTTATTTTTTAATTTGTAAGAATTGCTGTTATATAAGAGTAAAGGGAGGTAAGCCGACTAAAATTTTCTTCAGGACAACATGAAGCCGATGAGATACAAGCAAAAACAAGAAAAAAAGGTTAACTACGGCTGTACCGAAGCTAATATACCCTTCACAGGTGCATTTCTTTTAGTAACTATGTGTTTAAGTAAATCTAAAGTCGTAACCGGTCAGTAGTTTTCATTCAAAGGAAAACATTTCACTAATTCTTTTTAGTCAGGTTGTTTGTTAGAAACATTAAGGTTATTTTATAAAGGAATTATATATTTCAGAAGTTTACAGTTATTTCAAATTTTAAGAAGATTTATTATTAACATAAACTTAATGGAAAAGAATTATAATATTTATAAATTAGTACATAAGTATTTCCCGATTATATATAATCCATTGGCATTTGTGGCTCTGCTACATCCTACATATAAAGCTGACCTGCTAATTCTACCCTCTAGATGAACCGCAACTTGAGCGTATGTTCCACCTTGGCTTTTATGTATCGTGATGGCTTCGGCTTGAATGACAGGGAACTGTCTACGTTCTATAGTTATTTGTTCATTTC
>NW_017537447.1:99277-100167 GCF_001853355.1 Bactrocera latifrons
TATCCTTCGCAGTCGAAATTAACTCGTCGGTCATCGTGTTCGCCAGTTTTGTTGAATTGAAATTATTTGCTCCAGTATTTGAGTAAAAGAGATAGATGGCTTCGTTGGGTATCTCGTTAGAAGTCTTTTCCCTGCTTTTGATTAATTGGATGTCAGCGTGTGTCATATTTCCCTCTGACATGTTGTTTAAAGCAATGGCAAATTCTTGACATTCACGCTGACGCATTATTTTGGTGAGCTCGAAGTATCGAAATTGATCCCAAAGCGGAGTTCCTGTAATTGCACTGTAATTATCATTGATAGTCGGCGCAAATATCCATGGATCTCCTACTGATGGCAACTGTTTTAAGTCACCAAACGCGATATTTGGAATGCCTCCAAAGTAAGCACTGCTCCTAAAAATTTGCTCTAGCCTACAATCTAAATACGCAAATATCTTTGCTCCAACCATTGAAATTTCATCAATTATTATAAGTCTAATATCTATGAGATTAGCATAAATAGTGTTCAATGTGTCACTATTGAGGGGCCGAAGATCGGCAGAGGACTGGTTAACGGGGAGTGAAAAAACGGAATGAAGTGTTAGACCTCCAATTCCAAATGCTGCTTTGCCAGTGGGTGCGCAGAGTAACACCTTGGCTGTTTCGGGGTTAGTTCCTGGTACACTGTTAGCGCGCAATGTCAAAGACTGATATATGGTCGTTATAAGCCGGGTTTTGCCCACTCCAGCACCACCTCCGACATATTCGTAGAAGATTTTCTTCTTATTGACATTGTGCATTACATGAGCAAAATATTCCCTCTGCTTGTTGTTAAGAGATTGTACTATTGCTAGTAAATCTCCTTCTAATATTAGAGGTGGTAGTTTAATTAATCGAACCGCCTCTTCC
>NW_017537448.1:0-3539 GCF_001853355.1 Bactrocera latifrons
AACGCGTACCATTGCATAATCGAGGCGGATTCAAATCACGCAGGAGAATAATAGGTGATCCATTCTTTAATCGAGGATTATGTGGTGGCATTCCGGGTATTTCTAATGAACTTAAAAATTCAATTGAAAAATTAACACTTTCATTTTCATTAAGAACAGTATCGATTGATTTAAGARACATCAGATCGCCTGGTAACAACTGTTGTATTTGGAAGTTTATTTCGTCAACATCAACATTTTTGGCTGCGAAAATAGCCCGCTCGGAAATTCGGAAAATTCACTCTGAGTCAATTAATTTTTTCCCTGTTAAAGTGCATAAATTATCTGCCAGCTTAATGTATTGAGTTTCTGATTGCATTTCTATTTTACCGTTTCCAATATCTGGTACTTTTTCGGAAAATATTTGTGCGGTTGGATCATTTTTAAATTGTACGCGCATGTTTATGGTTAATCGAAGTGTTTCAACCCTTCACCATAAGAATTATTATTTCAAACATGCATTCATCTCATCCGCGAAGGCAGAGCGAGATATGTATAACCGGTAAGGTCTGTCGAAGAGTTACGATGAATGACATGTCGTCAAAAAAGTTGCAAACGATATGCATCTTGGCATGCATTGAATACTTGGCCATTAATTGTTTACAGGAATTAAAAAGACGTTGGTCCTGGAACATTCACCAATAACAAACGTAAATAGAAGCATTCACGTTGCTTAGGATGTACCAATGTCTTAGCTTTGAATATGCCTGTAATGTGGGTTTCCTTGTTTCCGTGGCTCCCATTTTTTACCGGATTTGTTCCATGTTTAATAACGTAGAACATCAGTAACCTACATCAATGTCTTTGCAAATTTGGCAGATTTTTGATATAATGTAAAAAATTCAGTTAGTGAAGTTTTTGGAGCCTCAAAAGCTCTTTGAGAACATTTTCTTATGACACGTTTCCAAGATGAATTGCAAGATGCTGGACAGGAGGGTCTCTCTTGCGTATGGGAAAGCTAAGAATATGCCAAATAGCTTCGTCGCTCCTAATGTATCTACCCATTTGGTATTGTGTTCGTTTTTATTTATATTATTACTTCAAATATGGCCAAATCATTGCCTTTATTGACATATTTACAGATGTTAAGTACATGTACATTGATTCTACAGAACYGCAAAGCTCGACATTGATATGAGCTTCATGAGTTTTTGAAAGTAATGGTGAATATGGTACCACCCACTGATTATCAAATTCTACTGGATTTGTAAAATCGGCCTTAGCATTGCAAATGTGTGGCCACCATTCTCTGTATTTCTGCGCCGGTACATTGGATAACCGTCAATATCTGTGATAGTAGCATTCGTAAGCTACTTTGGAAAATTTTTTTTACACTTTCCATTTTCCATGCATGCACTAATTATTTAAAAGCCAGAATAATTTTACTGTATTATCTAGACTTCAGTCTAAGTAACACGTGGCTGTTTATCCTAACATCAAAAATTTAAAATGTAAGAATAATGGAATATTTTATTGCAAATTATTTGATCCATAAGAACGTGTGTATTTTAATATTTGACCGATGTCGGTCGAAGTCGGTCGGTGTTTTCAGGGCGTTAAACTGTGATTCCCCGTATTTTGATCAAAGACAAAAAATGCTGCAGCTACTGCGATTAACCGTTACTTTAGAAATGGGATTTTTCATTTTTTACTATACTGATAAACATTAGTTGAAAACGATCACTTTTGTGTAAATATTAAAGAATGGGATTGCGATATGTGCTCTCCTTAAAAAAAATGGAAATAATTAATTTCCAAGAAAAAGAAAAAATTTCTGTTAGTAATATTGCAAATAGGTAACATTTTTTATATATATTTGATGGCTGATCAATTCATTCTTACAATTTTCTTAAGGTTTGATATTGTAAAAACGCAATYTGCAGCAATTATCAAAAAGAAAGAAGACATCAAAGCTTAATGGAAGTCTGGACTTAATATTAACAAAAAAAGAATTTTCCTCACACCTAAGGGCGCCCTGGTCCATAAGTTGTGTTATAACTGAAGTAAAAACATTCCTCTTTCAGGTCCAATTATAAAATCCAAGGCCATAGAAATAGCACACTTACATAAAATTTTCAGCCTCAGATGGATGGCTTCTGAAGTGGCGAACTAGGCATAACGTCGCATTTAAATGCATATCGGGTGAAGTTGCAGATGTTATAGAGTAATTATGACAGAGTGGTTACGACAACTTGACATATATCTGCCTGACAAACATAACTTTAGAGTTTCTACCACCTGATACAACATCCATATGCCAGTAGTGTTTAAAAATGTAATATAAGTTAGTTTATCTTGGAGTACCTACCACTCAATTTAAATRATTCCACTTGCACCCACATTCGCGCGAGTCTTTAAAAAGAAAAACTGGTATATTTTTGAAAAGCACAATATATTTATAATTATCTTATTACAATATACTATGTTATAAATTGTGTTGGTAACGAATTGCTGTCCAATTTATGGTGAAATGCTGTCGATCAGCGCCAAAGGTATTCTTGACGAGGCGCAGTGTAGAAGGGAGCGTCGAAAAGCCAGTTGCGTAGATGAATTGAATGTTGACTTGTTTAGGACGAATTGTGTTCGCTATCCTTTTTCCCATCCTTTTTGTTGAGTGGGTTGATTGATGTAGAAGTGTAGGAGTTGTGTTGTGTGGTGATGTATAAGTATGGTGTCATCGGACGTGGTGAGTTGAGCTCATTTAAGCATCCTGGGCCCCCTTGGCAAATATTTTGCCCAGTATTCCACGCATATGATATTGTCTGTATTTTAGCGTACTGCTGGTGGAGTAGATGAGGCGCAGAATACATTCTTACAACAGAAGTCAGTAATGTACTAACATTTATCCAGATGTGCAGATCACGGATTTTGATTTAAAACACAACACATTTTAATTTGCTTGCAGGTAGTTAAGAGAAGCAACTTTATTTTGTGTGTTTATTTGATTTTGCTTTTTTGACGACTCATTAGAGGTTATTTAAAATTTCTTAGTTTATCGGTATGGTATACCGGTCGTTTATTATTTGCCTTTTCTATATTATCGGCTTATAAAGGATAGTAAAGTTAGGCCGTGGCGTCGCCCACTTATGGACCAAAAACCATATCTCAGGAAGTACTCAACCGATTTCAATGAAAGTCGGTATGTAATATTTTCTTAACACCCTGATGACATGTACCAAATATGGGWGAAATCGGTTCACAACCACGCCTGAAATCTCGATTATCACTTTATCATGCGAGAGTATAAAATGTTCAGTGACACCCGAACTTAGCCCTTCCTTACTTGTTATATATAAGATTTAATTTGGCTGAGTCGGTTGGGTGTAGGAGACACCAAAAATAAGCATCTGTTTACCTGTGTGCGGCACTTTTCCTTAAGTATGCTGTGGAAAAAAAGCAAAGGCTTAATACTGTTCCGGACACGCATTTGCTAAATGCACCGGAACCTAGTTTTAATTATAAAAATGGTTTTAGTCCCAATTTAATCTAAAATGGGAACG
>NW_017537448.1:4764-7053 GCF_001853355.1 Bactrocera latifrons
AATTAATTTACAAAAATTTCAGAAAGAAATAAGTGAAGAATTCATAAAACTTCAATCCACTTTTTCAAATTTTCAAATTGCTTGTCAGTTCTATCTACATTGGGACCCAATTCCGGTAAATATATGCCCATCTGCATTAACAGAAAAATCGTTACTCTTGTGGGAGCAATCGCAAAATGCCCAACGTGGCAACAAATGAAAGATTTCTTAACTACCCAATATGAAATTATGGAAAGGGTAGATAAAGAAATGGTCAGAACTAAAAACGTTCAACAAGACCTAAATCTAAGCTTCTTTAGGCCCCAAGCTAGTAGCAACAAAAACTTAAATCGTAGTTTTTTCAAAACACAATCGTCCACATCCGAATAAAACAAACATACGTCATGCGAATTACAAGTAAAAATTTGAAATTAAAAAAATTTATTATTAATGAATGGAATAAGTTTGTTCGATCTGTACAATCTGCTTGTCCCATGCACGCAATTTAAATAATCGTGAAATCAAATTAAATTGGGTGTGGGCATCAGTGTTACACCTCAATAACTYTCCCAACACACGCGATTTCTCAAAAAGAGTTACGGGCTACGCAAGTGCCGAAACACAAAATCCCGTAATTTGCCAAGTGACACGATGTTTCTCAAAGAAATTCAATACTCAAACGCTACACAGCGARATTCAAAGTTCACAGAACATCGAGGAGAACTGTTTAAGCTAAGGGCCTTAATAGACCAAGGATCACAACGATCTTTCATAGCGTCTAAGACACAAAATAGGCTAAAACTGCCTATCTGTTTGAAAAAATTTCAAACACCCTTCTAGCTCTGAATACTATATTCGGTTAAATTCTAAATGGACTAGTTTCGGAACCAATTACCACAATGACAACTCAAGTTGAAGAAATCTCCAATGAATACCCTAATACACAAGTAAGGAAATTTTGKGAGTTAGAAGAACTCGCCCCATTTCAATTACAACGACAGAAGAACACTTTTACAAAACCACAACTACTAGATCAGGAAATGGTCGGTATGTCGTACGGCTACCACTTAAAAAAAATTCCTTAACATACTGACCTTAGGTCACTCCCGCACCTCTGCAATACAGCATTTTCTAAGAAAGAAACATATTTAAAAAAGGTTAGAAGAATAYCTCCATTTGAATCACATGAAGGAAGTAAATCCAAGGGAAAAAATCGTCAACGGAAATACTATTCCTTTTACTTGCCATACCATGCAGTAGTAACGCCAGACAAGAAAACAACAAAAGTTAGTTTTGATTTCGAGTAGTTTCCACGCACTCACCGTTAGGAATTTTATTAAAAGAGAGAGAACACAACAATTCCACAAGAATTTCACAAGTAGTTTTATTAAAAAAGGAGTTTAATACAACTTTAAAGCTTAGAATTTTAATATAAATGTTTAATATGGATTTTTTTTAAACTGGATATTCGCACAAAGTTAGAACGCGGTGAGTAGCACGGGTTGTTCCTCCGTCTCTTTTATTCGTTTTTGGCTGTGGTAGAAAATGCCGTGGTATTAAAGTTATGCATGAGTGGGGTGAATGTAGCGTGTTAGTGACGTATATTGTAATGTGGTGAATGTATAGTGTTATTGATGCGGGATTATTACAGTGGTTGGGTGTTCGGTGTTGAAATGGATTATATCTTGAGTGGGGTAGGAGACTGAGGCTCATTTAGGCATCCCGGCCCCAGAGACTTACAGCTGGGTATCTCGAATTCCGAGGTGAACTTATTATAATGACTGGACTACTATTACCCATAATTCGACAGATCGTATAGCTTTATTCATTCAAATATGCGCTAACATTTTGCCGTGGCAGTGTGTTTTCCGTCTGTTGTGCGTCTCGCAGTTACATTGGAGAATGGCAAAAGAGTTTAATTCATCCCAGAGAATACAGTACAGCCAGTGGAAACACCGCCAGCAAAAAAATTAACATTTACGAGTTGGTTCTCAACTTTCGTCAGTGATCCGTTTGCGAGCACATTGTTCTATTCGGAAATACCTTGATATTATATATGGAATGTGTCGTCAAAGAAATAGTTGCGCAGAAAGAAAGGTCAACCAGTAGATTGAAATCCAGGTGTGTTCTCAACTAATGCCTTCGGACGAATTTACACAATCCACCCGAAAAACGGTGATTGTTTCTACCTTCCGGTGCTATTGATTAATGTACACGGTTCAACTTTATTTGATTCATTGCGTATTGTGAATGGTACGGTGTGTGCAAGTTTTGGAGAAGTAAGCCAGCAATTACAATTGCTGGAACATG
>NW_017537448.1:7573-11615 GCF_001853355.1 Bactrocera latifrons
ATCGAATACAATGGGGCTGAATGCTTGATTCTATGCATTTCTTTGAGTTCTAACGATTTGCCATTTCAGTTCAAACGTATTCCGTTTCCAGTAAAAATAGCATTTGAGATGACAACCAACAGGACACAGGAATAGTCACATAGTGTGTGGCATAAATTTGGAAATGCTTTCATTTCCATTTCACATTTGGAAATGTTTTTCACACGTCCAGATATACGTGACGTCCTCACGAGTTGGAAAACCATCTTTTCCGTACACCGGAACAGAAACCAAAAGTGATTTTTATCAAGTTGCGTTACATTGAAAGACAATTGAAATGACACAGGACAACGGCTGCGGGGTCAGCTTGTAGGACGGCAACACCGCAGTGGACGAAAGACTCAKAATAAATTTACTTAACAATACAACCCTGACAATGTTGAACGAACCTGGTGAACGCGTTGCAAGCAAAACGGCAGTTGTAAATTGAAAGTTGAATAGCCAACATCGAAGTCGTGTATTAAATACCAGAATATTAATTTGCTATTATTAATATTTAATTTAAGGGAAAACTATGTAATCAATACATATTAGATAAACATTTCTATATATTTAAATACTTAAATAAAAAGTGAATTGACTAATACTACAAATTGGTGTCAGAAGTGGGATGAGCTTAACGCGAACAGTTGTGTGTGTGTGTGGCAGTGGCCAACCAAAAAACAAAGACCTTGATATTTCTATACTATATATATATAAAGAATATGCAAGTGCACTAATCGAAAATATTTAATATTTTGTGTGGAGAAAGACATCAACAAATTGTGTGTAAATTCTTGCTTGACGATAGCTGAATATTGCAAGTGAACAAGTTTTGGCAGAGGCAAAATAGCGCTAGCGTACTAATCGTGTATTGCGGCTGATGCTGAACACGTGAATACTTTTTGTTGGTGAAGTACGAGTACTGGCGTGGCAGAGGCCGAACAGCGCTAGCGTACTACATAAACAATTATTGTTGGCGAATACTGCGCTGGTGTGGCGGTGGCCGAATAGCGCTGGTGAATATTTCTGTGGAAAAGGCTGAAAGCACAAAAGCAAATTGTTGTTGGTTGAACACTCACTGTACTTGCGAGATAATTTTCCGTTGATTCAAAAATCTTTTATTTGGCGATACAGATGAGTACGAGTAGTATAGAAAAGTAGTAAGAGCAAAAGAAATATAATGAAAATTTTAATTGTAACTGATAGCTAAGTCATTATCTTTCTAATTTTTCATGACATTCTTAAGATGTGGAAAGTTTATTTTGATTGCTTGTAAGCAACACAGAAGAAGAAAATTTGAGTGGTGAAATTTTGTATACGAGCGAGCTTTATACTTTGATAGCTGGGGTGAATTGTTAAAGTAGTATAAGCCTTATGCACAATTGCAAAAGCAAAATCGACCTAATAAGTTGCTGTATGATTTAATTAAACTAATTTTATGCGAATAAGACAAATTATTTTATAAGATATTTGGTGTAACTATTTTTACATTACTCTTGATAACTTTTAAATGATTTGAAATTGAATTGTAACTGGCTGTGTAAATTCTACGATGGAAAGAAGCGAAATTTTAAAATTAAATGTAAATGATTCGAAAGCCAAATTAATTGCGTTAGGGCTGCCGATTACAGGACGAAAGATGACATATAAAACAGACTTTTTGAGCATTATGGCCTGACTGTTGAGGCTAACAATGATGATGACGTTGACGGGGGCTCCGAGTATGGCGACGCTGGCACTTCACCACCAAGTGAAGTCCATTACCAAACACTTAGTCGTACGCCATTTACTTTGCGCGATATTGCAGACTCATTAACGTCTTTTAGCGGTTCGGGTTCTTTGTCGGTCGAGGATTGGTTAGACGAATTTAATGAAAATGCTGAGGCAKTTCATTGGAATCCATTGCAGAAATTTATATATKCTAAACAGCTGCTTAAGGGTGCAGCAAAACTTTTCATACGAAGTCAGCGAGGAATTACTAGTTTTGATATGTTAGCGCAGGCATTGAAATCTGAGTTTGATATTACAGTGTCGTCCACCGAGGTTCACCGTATGCTACGAAATCGTCGAAAGCGCAACTATGAAGATTATAAAGAGTATCTTTATAGTATCATGGAGTTGGGTAAGGCAATTAAACTTGACGATATGAGTTTAATTGAATATTTCGTAGGGGGTATTCCTGATTCACGACAAAACAAAATCAACATTTATCAGGCAAACACCATACCAGAGTTGAAAGAGCAAATACGTGTGTATGAGAAAGTGCGATCTGGTCGCCAGCAAGTGACCAGCTCAAGCTTAACTCAAACAACTCCCAAATCAGTAACGACAGCTAATCAGGACTCAGAGAAAGGAAAAGTTAAACGATGCTTTAAGTGTGGTAATGTGGTTTCTCATATAGCAAAAGATTGTAATCAGGCACAGCCTAAATGTTTTAAGTGTGGGCAACCAGGTCATCGTGCGGCCGATTGTCGAGATAAACAAGCTTCAGTGAAAACCGAGAAAGGTAGTGTAAATACATTGGAAGAGGACCTAGTCCCAAAAGCTAGCGAAATTGGTAGGTGCATTTTCAAGGACTTGACATGCAAGGGTGTAACCTTTTCGGCATTAATCGATACCGGTTGTGACCTTTGTTTAATACGTAACGACATCTTGCTCATGTTGGGAAAATATATTGAATTGAATAACGATAAGCGTCGGCTAAGAGGTATTAGTGGTAGTGTCCCTGATACTGTAGGTAGTTTTACCATTCCAGTTCATGTTGATAATTTGCAACTTGAAGTTACATTCGTGAAGTCACGCGTGAACGTGATATGCATTACTCAGCAATAGTCGGTAATAGTATACTCAAATATGTAAACTTGATTGTGTCAGAATATTTGGCGGAATTCAAGGCAAAGACGGTTAAAGATGAGGTAGATAGTACGTCACAAAGCATTAACAAATTCTGATTTACGCAATAGGGAATTAGTGGACGCAACGAAACAGGAGAAGGTTGATGTGCTAGAAGAAGTCAAAGATTTGTGTTGTATAGTGGAAATAGGGACAAAGAGTTGATTATCCGTTATAAGCCAAAAAAGACGAGGGAATCTCCAATAGAAATGAAAATTTTATTGACGGGTGATATTCCAATTTATGAACGGCCAAAAAATTCGTCGATGATCAGGTAGCAAAATGGTTGGAASAGGGGATTGTTCAGCGTAGTTCGTCAGAATATGCATCGGCTATTGTGCTAGTGTTTAAAAAGGACGGTAGTAAGCGACTCTGTTGCGACTACAGGCGGTTAAATACTAAGATCGTACGAGATAATTTTCCGATGCCCCTATTAGACGATGTTATTGAAAGATTACAGGGAGCTAAACTTTTTACGACTCTGGATTTAGCTAACGGGTTTTTCCATGTTCCAGTTGAGAGGAGCTCAAGGAAATATACAGCTTTTGTCACACATAACGATCAGTTTGAATTTTGTTATGTTCCATTTGGAATCTCAAACTCGCCTGATGTATTTTCGCGTTTTGTATTTGCTGTTTTAAGAGACATGATCCAGGATGGAACAGTTGTGGGCTACATGGATGACCTCATTATTCCCGCTAAGGATTTGAATGAGGGCGTCCAAAAGCTGGAACGTGTTTTAAATAGAGCGTCGGAGTACAACCTAAAAATTAAGTGGAACAAGTGTGGGATTCTCGTGCGTAGAGTCGACTTTTTAGGGTATATTTTAGAGAATGGTACCATAGCACCATCGGAAGCAAACACTCAAGCCGTGGCGAAATTTCCTATGCCACACGATAAGAAGTCGTTACAGCGCTTTCTCGGTTTGACATCTTATCTCCGAAGGTTTATACAAGGTTTGCGCAGTGGTAGCGAAACCACTTACTGACCTTTTGAGGAAAGATTCAAAATTCGAAGTGGGGGACGAAGAGCTGACTGCCTTCCAGCAGTTAAAAATGGCTCTGATGAGAGCCCCTGTTTTAAATCTGTACGACCCTAAAGCAATCACTGAAGTGCACGCGGATGCCTG
>NW_017537448.1:11655-27913 GCF_001853355.1 Bactrocera latifrons
CACGCCCATCTCCCATACAAAGGTTATGTTGAAAATCACTAAAAGTGCGTTAACCGACTAACAAAAAACGTCAGAAACACTAAATTTTACGGAAGAAATATCAGAAGGAAGCTGCATCCAGGATTTTTTTTTTAAATTTAAAATGGGAGTGGCGTCGCCCACTTATGGACCAAAAACCATACCTCAGGAAGTACTCGACCGATTTCAATGAAATTCGGTATATAATATTTTAACACCCTAATTACATGTACCAAATATGGGTGAAATCTGTTCACAAACACGCCTGAAATCTCGATTATCACTTTATCATGCGAGAGTATAAAATGTTCGGTGACACCCGAACTTAGCCCGTCCTTACTTGTTCTGTTTTATTTTTATATATGTATATAGATGATTATATAATTAAATTTTCCCGATTTGTACCGTTCAAACGGATTACCATAATATAAATCCGTTTATTATCATACATATATATGTATGTACATACATACAATAAATAGAAATGAAAAACGATACTCTTACTTTATCTCGCCTCAAGGGTTTTTTTGAGGGAAAGTAAGTTTTTGGTTTGTAAAGTTATGTCTGTGTGCTCCGGTTTCCTGTTGTATTAATGTTTTTTGGCCGATCGCGCCCGAATTATGTATTAGATTATATTAATTGAATTTTTATAACGCGCAACGTAACGTAATGTATTGTACAAAGTCATTTACATGCGTTAAATGTTCTATGGACCATCCAACCACAGTGTCAGAAAGACAAGGATTAACCTGTCAAATGTGTTAATTGCTTACAACACTGCTAGCTATAAGGACTGCAAAATTAATCAAGAATTAATTGCAAAGCAGAAGCCTAATACTAATTTCTTTAGTCAGCAATCAAGCAAAGCTCCTCAGGTGCATAATATTTCAACTTCTTACAGGACAAATGATTTTAACAACTACTCCTGTCCAACTTATGCACAGATACTACACGAAAATAGAAATTTAAATAACGAAGATCCTTTCGAAAGAATCGAAGCTTTATTAGYAAAACAATTTGAATTAACAATTAATCTCATCAACGTGATATCTCTGTTAATATCAAAAATATGAAAGTAGTTATTCAAATTGCTGTATGGAATGCGAATGGGCTTTCCAATCACACAGAAGAAGTAAAACTTTTCCTCAAATTTAATTACATTGATATATTTTTGATATCAGAAACTCATTTTACAATTAGGTCACACTTTAAAATTCATGGATATGATCTAATTGTTGCAAATCATTGAGATAATAGAGCTTATGGTGGCTCTGCAATATTAACAAAAAATATGTCCTTACAACCATTATCTTTAGCATCCGATATTTGAGTATGTACWGTTTTTCGAAATAATCTATTGATATGAAATTGTGAGATGAAGTCAAACCAAATTCATTATTTTTGAAATTTTGATTTCGGTCTATTATATTAAGTATATGGAGGCTAAGGAATGTATTGGTCCGATTCAACCCATTTTTGATCAACAGACATACCATTATAAGACCTTAATTTCAGCTCTATATATCACACATTGAACGACATGTTCGACCAAATGTCGACAATAGGTTTCGGGGTCTAAATATTCGGTTCGGATTTAAAGATATTTTGACATACTAAAGACATTACTCGAGCAAAGTTTTATCCCGTTATATTAATTGCTTCTTGATTTGTGTACTGGAAACTGAAAGAATCAAGTAAAATTTAAAACTGCGCATATAGCACAAAATAGGTGTGGTTGTTGTTCAAATTTCAGTGTCACGACCATAGTCCAATTGGTTTAGGATATATGTACATTAAGAAGCTATAACAGTGCGACACTTTCAAAAAAACAAAAAAAAAAAAAAAAAAAAATTCCTTCCGGTTTTTAGCTCTTTATTCAATGCTTTATAAAAAGTGTTACAGTGGTCGGATTTAGTTCAAATATGAACCGTTTTGTTCGGTAATCTGTTTCCATCTGGACGGCACTTTTCACAACCCTCTTTTGAGTTCAAATTTACTCTAATAAGGGTCCATCTCCCATTCCAGTTCTCTCTCGCTCGCTCTGACGAGCTATCAACGAAGTGTGTGGTCTGGCGTTGTTCTGGTCAATTCTGGACGCTTCTGGTCGGTCAAGATGGTAGAATTAAGCGTCTGGCGATATGGGAGCAGCTCTTAGTAGATGATCCGCTTCTAATCCCATTAAACACACATCAAAAMCTTCCTGACCGTTAATACCGGTTTGGCGTTGATTCCCAAACATCAAGGGTTGGTGACTAACTCTCATCTTCAGGTCGATGTCTAACTCGACGACGGTCTAACTCGATGTGTACCATGATTTGATCAGTATTCGTCGTCACAGGTCTGGCGTGGCCAAGGTGTCGTTTTCACCCGCTCTGAATGGTCGAAGTACCATCAACCAAAACACCACTAATCTCACAGAACGTTTCTCTAGCCTTTTTTCTTTGCCTTTAACTTTAACGAAGGAAAACTTGAAAATATCGCTAGTTATCGGCGTTAGTGAACTCCATGTTTACACTTCTATAACTGTTGAATGCAATATCCACATTATTCATGCAAAGCGTCGTTTTGTAGGTTATGTCAAAACTCTACTAAAGATGTATAGTATTGTCAGATACGAGCTCTGTAGGACTTTATACATAGTCGCGAAGTTCAAAAGCCAAAAAGGCGGAACATAATATTTCGAAAAATATCCTATGGATAGCAGCGTTGTAAAGAGGGACCTCTCGGAGGTATCAATATAAGTGAAACTGTAAACGCGCCCAGTTAAATTAAAACTAGGTATTATTGAATAGATTTACTATACAATGACCTACGATCTTTTTGATTGGTTGAAAATTGTAAATTTTGCATTAAATAAGGACCGCTTTTTACATAAAAATTTTTTTTATTTAAAATTACGCCATTTTGTTAATTACTGATATTTTTAAAAGATCATAGGTATTGTATAGACAAAACAACCTTTTGAATTTTTTTTTATTTCAGGTGCTCATGCGGTCGGAATCATGTCTGCAGTTGGGGCACTTTTTTTTTTGGAGCCTCCGAAGACAGCGCATAACTCCGTAATTTTTCAGCACTGTTGTAACCAAAAAATCTTGAAGTATACCTGAAAATATACCATATTACGTTCAAAAAAGTTGGAAACATTTAATCGAGTACTACATTTTAAAAAAATTGGCGAAAATCGCTTAATTTTTCTTGCGTTGCACTGATATAGCCCCTTAAACTTGTTGGACAGCGTTATATCAGCTTTATATATTAACTTAGTGCTTAGTTGTGGCACTTTCTTATGTTTTTGGTTAGTGGCGATTTGTGGGCGTGGCAGTGGTCCGGTTACGCCCATCTACGAACTCGTAACTTTGTTTTGTACTAAGGAAGCCACATAACAAGTTTCATCGAGATATCTCCATTTTTTGACTCAAGTTACAGCCTGCACGAACGGACGGACGGACAGACAGTCAACCGGATTTCAACTTTTCTCGTCATCCTGATCATTTATATATGTATAATTCTATCTCGATTAGTTTTAGGTGCTACGTACAACCGTTAGGTAAACAAAACTATAAAACTCTGTAGCAACTGGTTTCAAGAGTATAAAAATCCATGTTACTTATATTAGAAACTAAAATTATATGTAATATATATTATATGATAAATAGAAGCAGTATAATGGGAAATAATAGCGACATCTAAATTAAACAATAAGCTATTGTTTGTTGATAATGGTTTTGCGTGAAATAGAAACATTTAAGAAGGTAAGAGTTGAAAAAATAATTTTTTAAGTACTACCATCAAATTATATCATGTTATAGAACATAGAACTCAGAAAGCGAATTTTTGGATTGTAAAAGTACACAAAACCACCATCAAATATAGAAATAATAATAACAAGTAAGAAAGGCCTAAGTTCGGGTGTCACCAAACTATTGCACTCTCACCATCTGCAAGGAAATATTTGCATTTGTTGAAAACATTATGTAAAAATGCTGCACATAAATTAATAATTTGTTATACGATGAAATTGTGAATGGATTACGATCAAAATTATTTATGCTATGTATTATCTGCACGAAATGCTAATCAAAATATTCCAGCTTAAAATTATATTGTGGCTAATATCGATTATGTAATAAAGTTCAACCGAGGGGTCAAAATTTAATATATTGAGTATATGAGAAAAAATTTATCAAAAGAGTGGAAATCATTATAGGAGGAGTATGGAGTTTAAACGAAATTCTAGAAGGATTTCAATATACCCTGAACATTGCATATTAAATTTTCCACAWAGTTTGTGATAGCCAGAAGGAAAGTAGAACCCTATCAAAAATTTATATAAATGTTGGGCTGAACAGCACCATTTTTTCTGAAGTGTTTTCGAGAAGAGAACAAAAGAACGGGAGAAGTGTTTTCCTACATAAATTTCTTTCTGAAATATAAAAGCTATTTCTCTTATAAAATTATTGTTTTTAAATCAATATAAACTGGAT
The DNA here is from genome assembly GCF_001853355.1 of Bactrocera latifrons. Lineage (NCBI taxonomy): Eukaryota > Metazoa > Arthropoda > Insecta > Diptera > Tephritidae > Bactrocera > Bactrocera latifrons. The sequence goes on from NW_017537448.1 coordinate 16,158, forward strand.
AATATAGAATATTTTTGTAAATAACAAAATTAGCTTTTAATTTTCTAAACAAAAATATAACTTGTAGGATAATTGGAAAGTCGGAGATTACTGAGGTTACAGAAAGGTCTGAGCTGATTGAATGATATTAAACTAAAGTGTATTCGAGAATATTTTTCTACGCAATTTTACACCAAACTATGGTATACCGATACTATTTATTCCACTCTCTTAATTTCATTACACGAATGTCACATCTTGAAAACGCTATTTGTGAAAGGTTTTAATTTGATATCTTCACTTGACCTTGATTTTATAATATATGAGGTGCAAAGTGAAAGAATGTTATGCACAAAATTTTCCACATAACCTTTGTTGGAGGTGAGCATGTTTATTATTCAATATGACGCATTTTCAAATGGTACAGTAGTAGGTAAAGTAGTAAAAAATGGTTTCAGTATGCTTCATAAATATAGCTCAAGGGTTTTACGAGATGTCTATACAAAACTGGGCCTGAAAATAATCACATTCCATTCATGTGCTAAGCTAACCTCTTCTGCGTGCCAAGTCGCATACAGCTATCTCAGTATGTTCTCAAATTATCGCTCCAACTTATGGATAACCTCCCAGAATAGTTATATACATATTTTCAAATCAAATTAAAATAAGTAATACGCGTCTTAATAATTTATATATATTATTATTTAGAAAATATTATTGAAATTACCTGTAATTTGTTTATTTTCAAATCAAATCGAATATGAAACCTCTTTTCTTTGTAAGTCATCTTGGCATCACCGTATCGCTCTATTCCTTCCACGTTATACACTATTCCGTTGCTTAAAATCAAGCGTGTCTTATATTCAACCAAAATAAATGTCTGTAAAAATAATAATATGAAGTGTAGAAAGCAATGAAAATGTACATCTAAAATGTTATAAAAACTGTTTGTAAAGTTCTGACCGCCTTACTTATATTTTATAAATTTGAAAGTAGTTTTCTTTTTTGCCAAAAAATAAAAAATTAAATATGGCACTATCGATTACTTTGGCGTTCGGGTGAAAAAAACGAATTTCGGTATAAATGGGGTATGTGCTGATAGTTTAAAAAACTGCAGTCGAAGTAGCAGAAGCCGCAATATTTTTGCTTTTCACTGCTTCGACTGCGAGCGACTTCTTAAAATGAACAGTTGCTTCTGCTTTTGCTTCAAAAGAAAACAGAAGTCTCAGTTGAAGCAAAAGCAGAAAACGATCGCCGACGAAAAGCGAATCAGAAGCAGCAGACGCCGTGTAAAATGTTTTGATTTTGCTTTGCTGCTGCTCTCGATTCTGCAAGTCGCTGCATATCGCCATCGCGACTACTGTCGCGTCTGAATTTTTCTGCATATACTGTTTGATTCTTCATTCTTGTGCATCAGTGTCAATTGAAGCAAGATCGWTACAGRAGCTTAATTGTTTAACTATGGCGCAAAGTGATATTTGGATGTATTTCGAGAAGAATGTTGATGAAGGCATAGCTACATGTAAAACAACTAAAAATATACTAAAAAATAATAGACTTTAAAGTTTAAAAACTCATTTACTTAATTTACACAAAATAAATTTAAATGCTGCAGTGTTGAACAGTTAGAAACATCGTCGTCAAAAAACTAAAAAAAAACTATTAGAAAAAAATAAATAAAAATTGAAGTGAATAAAAAACAACTGCTGAGGTCATATATTGGATTGGTGACAGAAGACAGCATTCCTTTCAATGTCTTAAATTCGGAATATGCGAAATATCGATGACCCAATTTGTGATGGACTTAAAGCCGCTGACGGAAAAAAAATTACGTTAAATGCATCAAACTGAAAAAAAAACTTTTCAAACAGTGGCAAACAATGTAAAAGCGCATATAACCACTGAAGTGGCAAATAAATTATTGTCTCTAAAAATAGACAGTGCCACGCGGCTGGCAAGAAACATTTTTGGCATAAGTGCTCAATATATTAGTTCAGTTCAAATAAAATCCTTTATATTGGGCATTGTAGAGCTTGAAGGTGTTGAATCGAGCACAGCCAAAGATCTCGCCGCTGAAGTGCTAAAAGTCCTAATAAATATGATATAAACTTAAGCCAAATAGTGTCAATTAGATCTGACAATGGTGCCAACATTCCAATATTATCATTTGTTTTCGATGAAAATCTTGGCGAGGACGACGGATATTGCTCTCGATGTTACCAAATCGACGAATATGTTGAATACCTATTTAATTGTTGTAACATGACAAAATTTATAAGAAAAAYTTTAGGGATTTCGCGAAATATTCGAGCTGAAATAGCTAAAAATGCCGCAAATAGATTGTCCGACCAGATGGGGATCCACCTACACGATGCTAAAGGATTTGTTAGTGGCTAAAGTTGAATTAACTGAAATTGAGTCAACTGAAAACAAAATCGAAGAAGACAGTTTTGAAGTGGATGCATCGTTGTGGGATTTTATTGAAAACTCTTAACAATAGTCCAATTGCAGAAAACAATAAAAAAAATTCAAGAAGAGCAACTGCATTATGGAAACTTCTACGCCCAATCGCAAAAATTAAAATTTTGCACAGAAAAAATTATTAAATAATAAATAATAAATTTCTCATTTCGTGTTTGTTTTTGGATCCTTTTTTTCCAACAAATTTTTTTAAATTTCCAACATACACTAACACCACAACAAAAAAAATTATGCAGTGAATCATTTAAAATCAATATGGGACAGAATAAAAGACATAAATTCTACTCGACAGTTATGCTCAACACCAAATTCGGGCTCACATCAATCTGTGAACCATTTTTTTGATGAAGAAGATGAATAGTTAAACGCTTACTTAGAGCAAGGGATCCAAACGGAAGTCAGTAGCATATTCGACGTCTACTCAAAGATTCACAATCTTCAACTTCCTTTCCAAAGAATCGATGCAGACGTTCACACATTTGGAAAGGAAATCAGTGCACTGACCAGGAGCTATATGCACTAAGTAATGTTTGCTTTGCTGTACCACCAACTCAGGTACTTATATACAAATTTTTTAATAAATTAATGTTCACAGTTTCATAAATACAATTGTTTTCTAACAGGTGACGATTGAACGAGCATTTTCGACGTTAAGACTTGTACTTACTGATTACCGAAATCGACTAAGTCAGGAAGTACTAGAGAATATACTGCTGATCAAATTGAATCCAAGCTTTCTGGACTCAGCGATTGATAACTTATCTCTTTTTTAAGACGACGAAGATTTTGAAAGTTTATTTTGAATAATATTGTATTTTATGAAAAAAATTAATTWAAAAAAAAAATCAAATTGTCAAACTGTTTAATTTATTAGAAGACAGGGGGAGCAACAAACAGCATAAGCAGCAAAGTAAATTTTGACAGCAGCCACCAACACTTATATTTTTTTAGAATATTACCAATAATAATAATAATAATACTAATAATAAATAAATATAAAAAAATGTCGAGTTCGTAGTTGTTCGTAATGGGACCACCTCAAATCACCATTAACCGAAAACATATGAAGTGCCATAACTAAGCATTAAATGAAGATACGAGTATAAAAGCCATGTTTTATTTGACCATCACAAGCTAATAACTAAATCATAGACATATTAAACTTAGCTTTTTTCATGTTTTCGCTTGAAAGTATGTTGACAATATTAAATTAGTATACTTATAAAAATATTTATTTCGTAGATTCGATGATATTAATACAAAAAAATTATAAAAAAWTTTTATATTTGTATAAATTTTGACCTAAACAAACACACAAAACTTTGTAATTTTGGTTTGTCAAAATAAACATTATCGTTATTACCAAATACTTTTTTTTGGAAAAATCATAGCTATTGTTAATGAAAAAACGATGAACTGGCAATGTCTCTAGTTCAATATACAAGTTATGACACCTTATAACAAGCCAACATAATTATGTTCGCTACGTCTTCCATACAAAATAAGCTAATAGCTTAATTTGCTGGTCAAATAAAACTGGCTTAGAGCTGTAATTTTGTACAGAGGATCGCAGTAGCAAGAGACACCTGTGCACAAATATTTTTGGATGACATCGAATAACTCCGTCCTCTCCCCATATAGAGCTACTAAAAGCACAATAAAAAACGAACGTTGTCACATATTAAATACCAATTGTAAAGGATTTTCAACGACAACGTTCGATTTATATTTATTACACAAATAAGTAAAAGTAGCATTGTAATTTAAATTTTTTATATATTATATTACTATTTTATTTTATAATAAGATCATGTCACCCTTTGACTGAAGTACTTTCTCGTAGTACTCCTTTAAAAAAATAATCCTGATCGTGCCAATATGTAATATGCATTGAAAGTTTGTTTATTCTCATTTTAACTTGAAATATAATTTATAGATACTTGTTTTTATAAGAACTCAGATTGTTAAATAAAATATGGTCGTACGAAAGCATACCCAACGATTGGAACTTAAGTGTGATATGCCCAATCCTCAAAAAAGGAGACCCCACAGTCTGCGCCAACTATCGTGGGATAAGCCTGCTCAATATCGCATATAAGGTTCTATCGAGCGTATTGTGTGAAAGATTAAAGCCCACCGTCAACAAACTGATTGGACCTTATAAGTATGGCTTCAGACCTGGAAAATCAACAACCGACCAGATATTCAGCATGCGCCAAATCTTGGAAAAGTATCCCTGCAAAACTTATACAGCTGTGTAAGCTGACGTTGACCAGCACCAAAAGCTCCGTCATAATCGGGAAGGACCTCTCGGAGCCGTTCGATACCAAACGAGGTTTTAGACAAGGCGATTCCTTATCGTACGACTTTTTCAACCTCATTCTGGAGAAAATAGTTCGAGCTGCAGAGCTAAATAGAGAARGTACCATCTTCCATAAGAGTGTACAGCTGCTGGCGTATGCTGATGATATTGATATCATCGGAATCAACACCCGCGCCGTTAGTTCTGCTTTCAACAGACTGGACAAGGAAGCAACACAAATGGGTCTGACAACCAATCCAATCCAACGCAGGATAACTCATTTCAACAGGTGCTACTTCGGACTGAGTAGGCAATTGAGAAGTTAAGTTCTATCTCGACAAACAAAAACCAAACTCTATAAGTCACTCATAATTCCCGTCCTGCTATATGGTGCAGAGACTTGGACGATGTCAACAACGGATGAGTCGACGTTGCGAGTTTTCGAGTGAAAAGTTCWGCGAAAGATTTATGGTCCTTTGCGCGTTGGCCACGGCAAATATCGCATTCGATGAAACGATGAGCTTTACRAAATAYACGACGACACTGACATAGTTCAGTGAATTAAAAGACAGCGGATACTCTGGCTAGGTCATGTTGTCCGGATGGACGAAAACACTCCAGCTCTGAAAATATTCGACGCAGTACCCGCCGGGGGAAGCAGAGGAAGAGGAAGACCTCCACTCCGTTGCAAGGACCAAATGGAGAAGGACCTGGCTTCCCTTGCAATATAGCGAAAAGAAGAAACGACTAGCGCAGTTGTTAACCCGGCTATAATCGCGTACGATAATCAAGAGGAAGAAGAAGAACTTGATAACAAGGATTCCATACCACGGAAGCATACTCTAATATAGGCCTCACCAATGATGTAAAGAGAATTTTTGTGGTAAGTGGATCTCTAAATTCTTTAGRCCAACGCTTAACAAATCGAAGATTACCTTTAGCTTTAAAACCCATGGAAGATGTGTGAAGATTAAAATTGAGTTTGGGGTCCATAGTTACCCCAAGTCAACAAAACTGCTCCAACCCAAAGTTTTGTATTACGTATTACTAAGTGAAAAGCACATCGTTTTGCATTTTTTAAGGTTCAATGGCATGTCATTTCTATCACACCAAGAAACTAGGTTGTTTAAGTCTGCTTGTAACTGACATCTTTCACTATTCGAGGTGAATGATTTAAAAAGTTTTACATCGTCAGCATACAATAAAACTTTTGAAAACTTAACAACAGATGATATGTCATTAATAAATAACAAGAACAGAATTGGTCCAAGATATTCTCCCTAGAGCCCGTTGATACATGTAATAGTAATTCAAGCAAATTAGTTATTGTAGATTTCCCTTTACGAAAACCGTGCTGAGAACAAGAAATTAGTGGAGAGATCCGGAAGGTTATGTCGTCTGTATAATTGCTTCAAAAAGTTTAGGTATTGCAGACAACGTTGCTATTCCCCTAAAGTTTTCAATAGATGACCTAAATCCACTCTTATGTAAAGGAATTATAAATGAACTAAATAGTTTTGTTAGGGGTTATTATATATATTTGGCACATTTCTTAAGAAAGCACGAGGGAATCATATCTGGGCCATAATTGTATGATTTTTCTAACATATTTAACTGACATAAGACGTCTGCTTCAGAAATGGTAGGTGCATTAATGACAGAAATCGGACATAACTTGTGSTGATGCGGAACATTTTTTGGAGATTTTGGAGAGTAATTGGACTTGAAGAATTCAGCGAACATATTAGAAATGGTGTTATTTTCACTAGACATACTAGACTTATATTTCATAGCAGAAGAAAAATTAGAAATCCTGCGTTTGGAGTTGACGAAACCATAGAACAATTTTGGATTACATAGAATATTATTTTTTACTTTATTTATATAATTATTATAACATATTTTGTTAAGATCAGCAAATTGTCGGCGCAATTTAGTTTATTTGGAATAGTCAGCAACTGAACCAGTTTTTTTTAAAAAGTTTAAAAGCACGAGATTTTCTATTTTTTAATTTATATAATTCTTTCGGAAGCCATAAATTAGAACTCATTTTATGAGTAACAACACACTTCGGAACGTATTTTTCAAACAAGTTTAAAATAGTTTCATTAAAGTGGGAAGCACTAAATTCAATGTTGCCACTGTAATCTGGCCAAGTAACTTTAGAAAGTTCGTATTAATTTTCTTAAAATTAGCTTTCGCAAAGTTAAACCGAAAACAAAGGTCTTGTGTATTATTACGAGCAAAATTGGCTATGGTTTCGAGAACATTGAAACGTTATCAGCATAGACTAGATCTAAGAACTTACCAAACTCGTTCGAAATTAAATTAATTTGGTTAAGACCCAACTCCGACATTTTRTCTAAGAACTCCTTGAAACATAAGCGAGTACTAATAGGAATGGTGTAGTCATCAATAGATTTCCATGATACGCACGGTAAATTGAAATCCCCCACAACAATCATGGAATCAGTATTATTAACCATTGAGAAAGCATTATTTATTAATGAAGCATGCTGCATATATACAGAATTGTGGCAATAATATGCTTAAACTAGTGCAGAAAGAGCCTTTAAAATTATTATTGATATATAAATTCATAGTAGATTGAAACCCTTTGGAAATGAAATATAAAATAACAATTGTTAAGGGAAAAAACATTTTAAGTACGATCTAAGGCCGGGAATAGGAAGGGAAGGAGCGTGCCTAAATTTTTAAGGGTTAGGAATGGTTTTATCTCGACTTCCTACAAAACTAAGAGTTCTGTAGAAAAAAGTTACATGGCAGTGTTGTATTTAATAAAAAGTTCTCTACGGATTTTTTTCATTTAACGTTAAAATGTGTGTAAAAAATTCAAATACGAGGTGCATTCCAAAGTAAACAGGAGTTTAAAAAAAAAGGAACAAATGGTTTTTCGGCAAAACCAATTTATTTTATTCAAAATAAGAATAAAGCATGTCGGAAGAGAGTTTTATCTCGTTTTCCGGTATGGCCGCCAGTATGCCGGTGCAAACCTTTTGAATGGTCTCTGCATAACGCTTTCTTTTCATGGGCAAATGCATTTTTCCGAAAAGGAAGCAATCGCACAGTGCCATATCAGGTGAATGCGGGGAGTGGTCAACGGTTAAAATGTGATTTTTGGTCAAATAAGCGTCGATCGAATATTGGATTCCAAGCAATTTTTGGTCGTCAGTCAATTTGTGTGCAACAAACCGTGCACCACCTTTACCACCTAGCCAAAATATTCGGTCAAAATGCGATAAATCGATGTTTTGGAGATGTTCAATTCCATTTCCATGAATTTCAACTATCATTTCTGCTGATTTTTGATGACTTTATAGTGTTGAACTTGAACTGGGCCATTCTTTACTTGCTTCAGATGAAATTATTAAAAATTATACATACCAAGGAAATTGTCTCTGTTATATCCGGTAGATTTAAATGTTCGACCTTTATATTATGCAAATGATTTAAAATCATTGGGATTACCATATCCACCTCAGCGTTAATGTTGGTCCATCGAGGATTAACTTTTACCTGGTCCTCTTCATTCGATTGAGATAATTCAGGAGAAAGTTTGGAGGAATTTATATGACTTTGTCTGCGTAGAAAAAGAAAAAGAGAATACAAAGAAATTATGTTCTTTCATATACTACCCGTATTCTTTCACTATTCTAGTTTCAAACTTCACTGCACTTCTTATAACAATTGTATCTAACACTTAAAACATGCATTCCTTGGTATTCTGAGAGTAATAGAATTATATGAAATCAGATTACTAAAACTCAGACTAAATCACAAATTCAATTAAAAATTACAATTAAAAACAGATCACAAAGAGAAGGGGCACTTGTGGTTTAAGAATTTTGAAGAATAGATTTTTCCAGACACTAGAAATTTCTTAATTTCTCTACCCCAATTTAACTAAAAAAAATGCTACTGTCAAAACTAAGTTTTGACCTCGTAGGGAAGKGACCGTTTACGCAGATTTTATAAAAATTTAAAGTAAAAATACATTTTGACAAAAAGAACAATGAAATTGTAAATAAAACGCAAAATATTTAATTGTTCATCAATATTTGTTTTTACGCCTTCAAAGTAATCCTCACCAAATGTAAGTCATAAGTGTAATGACAACCATTTTTTCAGTCCTCGATACATTTTTCATAAGCACTTTTTGGGACGGCCTTCAGCTCCTTCAGCGAATTTTGTTTTATCTCTTCTGTCGACAGAGAACGGGCTTCAGGGAGCCACAATTGCAGTTTGGGGAACAAGAAAAATTCAMTCGCAGTCAAATTTGATGAATACGGTGGTTGATCGATGGAAGTCATTGCCTTTTTGACTTTAAACGCGTTTCAYACCCAAAATATCCACCAAAATCATTTGAACGGGAGAGATGTGGAGCTCACTTGCCATCTAACACTTGCCTGAAGATTTCGACTATCTTTAAACAATTTGTGCCAACCGTAGGCTTCTGTTTCGATAAAACTGAATCACTGTAAGCCTTTTCCAAAATTCCCAACGAAATTCGGTTAGAATTATAAAATTTGAGACAAATTCGTTATTTTTATCCATTATAAAAATCGCAACGCACTTAAGTGATTTCATTTAAGTTTTAATAGTTTCAAATATGAAGCTTTCCTTAGCGACCTACGGATAGTAGATAAGCTTACTTTAACTCCTGCATTTACCCAAATCTTGACGGTCGATTCATAAGGGGTGGATGTTTTTCTCAAAATTACTTATTACTAACATTCCGTTGTGTGATGTGATCTTCGCAGGCCATTTTGATTCAAATGTGCATATCATGTTACTCCATTTCGCTGTACTCTTAACTTACTTATGAATATACATCAGTCATTGTAAATGCTTATATTATAAGATGAAATTAAATAAATTTTAATATCAGTAAAGGACAACGTTGAAGCTTTCGGTGGTGTTGTCTTACCATTGTGTGGTGATTGTCGACAGACCAGTCAATTTCGCTTTTCTGAAGGCAGTGAAATTAACGAATTTTTCAGTAATCGCTATTTTATTTAAGTGCTGAAAAACCTCAATTGACCATTGTATGTTCATAACTGACTAATTTATTTACTTTAGAGTAGTGATGGGTGATACTTTACTACCGGCAATTTCTTAACAGTGTTTGAAAAATCATATATCGCAACTGCGATATCAGTTTTATCCTATATTTTGCGTGCGCAGTTCTATTCTGTGCGATTGCGATATCAATATTTTCTAAGTCCGCTTGGACGAAGGAAGGGACAAAATTCTAATACGTTTAAATGAAAATGTTAAACACATTCCTTTTTATATACATACGTTTATTCGTTTCAAGAAGTAATAAGAATTAGTAACTGCATAAGAACTTTTTTTAATTGGAGAGCTTGTGATGAATTTAAAAAATAGAGTATACATATTTGTTTTTATATTTTCGTTGTTTTAGTTGCGATCTCAAAAACAATATAAAACTAGCAATTATTTAAATTCTTGGCAGGCCATCAGATGTGGTTTAAATCATTTGCTATAGTTCTTTGCGAAAATTATAACGTAGATTATCTAAATGTTACCACATCATCACATAAACTTCCATCGAAAATTTATTCCCGCATTTTTATTCAGTGTAAATACAATCCATCTCAATAGTGCGATGGTTAACGTTTGGTAATAAAAAATACTACAGAATGTAAAATTGTAGCAAAATTTTAAGTTGAAAATTTAATAGAGAAATAGTTTTCATGCAACGTTTTCCAATGATAATTAGATTGAAATTGAAAATTACTCTTTTGTTACAAACTTCAACTGAAAATTATTAAAACAAAAAAATCAAAATCTAATATTATATCTTAGGTGTATTAGCGCTTTATAACGAAGATATGAAAATTATTGTATTGAATAGTTTATAATTAATTAATACTTTAGCCACGGAAACGCGTGGACGGGTCCTCAAATTTGCTGCGTGATATTCTATATTATGGCTTGAAAACCACGCTTACTTTCCACTTAACACAGATTTAAATACCTTTTGAAACATTCACTTTCCAGTAGAGGATAAAATTACACGAATAGTGCCATCTTATCAATAGAAATTTCTCGAGGTACTAAGACCCAGTGCTTAAAGTTGACTTCTTACCAAAAATATCGGTTAATATGTAAGAYATTTACTTAAAATTCAAAGAGAATCCCTTCCTGTGTGTTAGAAATGGATTTACTCGGGTCAATATTTTCCTTAGCTCCCATATACCTATTACAGAGATTTTCRAACTTAGGTGTGACTTTATGCCGTATGTATGGGTCAATAAAATTGAGAGACTTGATAATTTAAAATAAAAAACCGATTTACCTGTGATTTACCATTTGCAAAGATGTAGTGTATTTAATCTACGGAGCGAAAGACACTTGTACCGTCTATCTTACGTTTAGCACATTTTCCCGCCGACGAAAGAATAAAAAAACTTGTAACAACGATAAACGCAAATCAAGTTTCATGCGCTTACCTAATGACGTAAAAATAAGCACATTTTTTGACTGAAAAGGACAGAAAAAAGCAAAAAGCATAGTAATGGGCATTGCAAGCATTTTGTTATCGCATGTTTTCTTTTCCTATGATTGTTTATACAAAGATGAGAAAAACAGAAATCAATAAAGTAGTTGGAAGTTAATAACCAAAAAAATCAGAAGCAATCGTGTTAGGCTGATGAAGGTATTCTAACCTGGAGCTGTAGAAGTAGACAATAGTTGGAACGCTATATAACTAAGATAAAACAGCTAATCTTCTTCTTCTTCTTGATTGGCGTAGACACCGCTTACGCGATTATAGCCGAGTTAACAACAGCGCGCCAGTCGTTCTTTTCGCTACGTGGCGCCAATTAGATATTCCAAGTGAAGCCAGGTCCTTCTCCACTTTGTCCTTCCAACGGAGTGGAGGTCTTCCCCTTTCTCTGCTTCCCCCGGCGGGTACTGCGTCGAATACTTTCAGAGCTGGAGCGTTTTC
>NW_017537448.1:30653-35191 GCF_001853355.1 Bactrocera latifrons
AAAAATCGTATTGAGCAAAATTACATTGTGGTACCCTTTTAATGGCGAAATGTCAACTTGGGTTAAATTGGCGCTCCGTAGCAATATTTCTATAAGTCAGCTTTCCTTTATTTCTCGAAAGTAAAAAACTCAAATTCCGAGAACAATCGAAAAAAGAAAAAATTTTAAATTATTAGAAATAGCATTGGTAATCGATTAAATGCTTGTTAAATTATTTTATGAGATATTTTTAAAAGCATTACATTTTTGGAATCGGATTAAATTGGATTTAAAAAATATGTATGATATCTCAAGATATACAGGATCTRGTAGCCAAACATGGGCACGAGAACAAAAGTAATCGTAAACTAGGCAATATTAAAAAAATATATATATATGATCCCCACAGGTCAGACCTCAATCCCATTGAACTTCTATTGTGACTTCTATTTACAGTGGAGTTTGGCTGTAGTGATCTGTACTTGTGGTTTTGTAGTTCCTGCAATGGAAAAACTACTGCGTTGTACAACTCAGTTGTATGACTTAATTGCAATGGAAAARTACTGCGTTGTGCAACTCGGTTGAGTGTCTTAACTCTCCCCTCTCTTGAAAATAAAGCTCCTGCTTATTAGTATTTTTTATTAAATATTCCATTACATTATCCATATTCCATTCCTTGTTCTCGCAATTTTTGTTCATATTTCCTTTGGAGTTCGTGCAGTCGCMTTTGGTTTCTATGTTCCATTATCGCTGAATGGAATTTATATATGTATTAAATGTCCGAATATACAAATAAAAGGATTGTTATTATAGATAAAGTATTTAACAAAGGAATTTAGTTTATGTAATTTCTGTGTATTGCTAAATCTGTAACTAGAGTTTTCTTCTAGTATTTCTAGAAGTGTATTCCTTCTTCTATATAGTTTTTCACATAGTTTGTTATTTTGCTTTCTTGATTATGATAAATTTMWTTTTCAATAGTGATTACATGTTTGAATTATATCAGGTTTGTTCCTGTGATTGATAGATTATTTACAACGTGTTTACCCTCTAGTACCATGTTTCCATTTTGAATGATAGTTATTGGTTATTAATTTATTTATGCTAAATGCCCTCTTATATGGGTATTGTACAATTGTCTTCTGAAGTTTGTTTACATATATATTTGTTTATATAATTTTTATATTTTGTTATTCTTTTGAATATTTTTTCACAATATGCTATTATGTTATCTAGTTGGGTTTTGCAATGATTATATTTTAATGGTGTAATAATAGATGTTTTACATTGTTGTTTAATAATAGGATATTTATATATGTATACATATGTATTTACAAATGTATCGTTTAATCGTATAATAAATTTATCTGAACACTCTAATAGATCTATAACAGGTATGTCAGTTTGTTCTTTGTTTATTATTTTGTTAAGTTCACCTAACTACTAGTGAGAAAAAGTTTTTAGTTTTTGCGAAATTTATTGTTGTCGTTAAGTCTAGTCCATAGGGAACTAGGACTTCTTGCAGGATTGTTTGTTGCTTTAGCGTTTCGTGGTTTACTTGTCCTAACATAGATTCGAAGTGTGTATTAATAGCATTTTGTTTATTATTGTTTGTTATGATTTCGTTTAGTTTTTGTTTAATTTATAACACGTCGTAATGGTGCTTTACTCCTGTTACGAACTTGAGTAAGTGAGCCGAGTGAATTTAATGCTCGCTTTTGTCTGTTAATGAGTAATTGTCCCTTTAATGTGTTGATTCTATTAATTTATGCGATGTTCTGAACTGTGTCATGATTTGTTGTTTTTGGTGTGTTTCCTATAATTGCGTAGTAGTTTTGTAATATAGTTAGGTTCGTAATGTGAAATAGTTAATCTTCCTTTTGGTATATAAAGATTGGATCCATTTCTGTCAAAATATACTTTCGTTCTTCAAGATTCGTTATTGATTGCGTCCTCAGTGTTGTTCAATTGGTGCAAGAGTTGGATTAATGTTTGTTTGAACATTTCTAATGTTATCCTTGTGGATAATTCTCCCCTTTGCAGTTAAAATCGTGTCCTCGCGATTCTTTTTAAACGTATGTTGAAAATATCATTTTAAAAATTTTGCTCGTCTGTCTGTTTTTTTTCAAAAATTATTTGTCGTGGTAGGTAGCTTTTGTGCGTCGTATTTTTGCTGTGGTAGTTTTGCATGCACTGCTGTTTGTTTTGTATTTTCTCTATGATGTGTGGATATTTTTCTCTGTTGAAGAATATCTGGGTTGGTTTTTCTTTAGTTACTGAATGAATTGTTTGATATACCGTCTTAGCGTCTCGAAGATTTCTTCTTCTGCCGTGCTTTGTCCATAGAAGCAGCTATGGTGCGCGATATTTCTAGGATTGTTGAGTGTAACCTCTTTACTTCACTGTTGGAGGTGAAATGATTTAATGCAGTTCGTGTATGTTTTATTTGTAATTTGTTTAGCAAGGCTGTCGACCCTATGCTGACAAATATGTTTTCGTTATCTGTCATTATTTCTTGACAAGTGGAAATATTTATGGGAGAGCCTTGTTTAATGTTTTGTAAAAGTGTCGCTTYGTGTCGAGTTTTCGTAGATAAGCGTATTTTGTTTATTTGGAAAAWATCAGCTTGTATATTGTTTAATTAGTTTTCTCTCGTATTTATTTTCTGTATAGTTTGTGCAGTTTTCCACTACTTTTTCTGTGTCTTTATTAAATTCTGGACAGTAGCAGATTTGGGTTCTTTCTTTATTATTGTTTCTTGCGTTCATTTCTGTGTTGTAAATATCCAGGAGGATGGAGTCATATGTAGAAGTCATACGTAGAAGGGAGTGGCCAGAAACGATTCTTTTACATATCACTCAAGCAGCTCACGACTTCCGGTCCTTGACCAAGTATCCTCTGGGTAGCTTAAGAACATCCGTTTGAAGTCGAGCTAACGTGAGAAGGCGAAACATCCAATGCATAGGGTTGTGCGCTGGGTTTGGSAGCCGCCACGTAAAAAAAACACCCCAATGGAAAAGCAACAACAGCCTCGGATGAGAGACTCCACTTTTGATGACGACCATGGCAAACGAAATAAGGACTACGAATTGAGGGAATGCACCCGGAATGTCCGGTCCCTGAATTGGAAGGTGCCGCTGCCCAGGTGGTTGATATCCTCGTGAAAATAAAGGCTGACATCACCGCCGTCCAAGAAATGCGATGGACGGGTCAAGGACAGAGACGAGTAGGTCCTTGTGGCATTTACTACAGTGGCCATATAAAGGAGCGMAAGTTTGGTGTGGGATTCGTGGTGGCGAGATACTCCGTCACGGACTACTATCATCCATACCAGTGAATGAACTTCTAGCCACAATTCGCATCACAGCGAGGTTTTTCAATATATCGCTGACTTGCGCCCACGCACCGACGGAAGAGGAGGACGATGTGACCAAAGATGCCTTCTATGAGCGCTTGGAGCGCGACTATGAGAGCTGCCCTCGCTACGATATTAAAATCGTGCTTGCTGACTTTAACGCAAGGGTGGGCAAACGCACTATGGTCGGTTAATTCAGCTTCCACTACGAAACATCCCCAAATGGGTTGAGGCTGATCAACTTCGTCGGGGCCCGAAATATGGTTATCTGTAATAGTAGCTTCCAGCATAAAAAAAAGCATGAAGCTAGCTGGGTGTTTCCGGATCGAAAAGCCACTAACCAGATCGATTATGTTGTGATAGACGGAAGACTCGTCTTCAGTGTTCTATGCGTGTGTACGCTCCGAGATCCTAACACCGACTCAGACCATCATTTCGTTGCAGCTAAGATTCGCACGCGCCTCTCTGCAGCAAAAAACGCACGCCATCAAACACAAGGAACGTTCGAAGTCGAGGAGCTGCAATCACCGACAGCCGAACGATTCTCTACTCGGCTCGCACTCCTGATCTCTGAGACCACTCGTCAACAACTCGGTATAAGGGAACTGTGGGACGGCATTTCAAACTCCTTACGTACAGCTGCAACGAAAACCATTGGTTTTCGGAAAGTGCAAGAAAACAGCTGGTACGACGAGGAGTGCCGTGTCGCAGCGGAGAGAAAACAGGCTGCATACCTCGCAACGTTACGATCGACCACAACACGTGCGGGATGGGATAGACACCGAGAGTTGAAGAGGGAAGCAAGACGAATTTGCAGACAGAAAAAGAAAGASGCCGAAATATGTGAGTACGAAGAGCTTCCTAAGCTGGACGACAGGGGTAATGCTTGAAAATTCAACGAAAAAATGCGGCGGCTTACAGAAGCTCTCAAGACCGGAGCATACTCTTGTCACCAATGCCCAGAGCATACTTAAACTATGGAGGGAAAACTTCTAAAGCGTGCTGAATGGCAGTGAACGCACAACGTCAGGAGATAGCGAACCTGATTCCCCAATCGAGACGTTCCATTGCCCGACCATGAAGAAATTCGAATAGCAATTGCCCGCCTGAAAAACAACAAGCGGCAGGGGCCGAGGGATTGCCGGCCGAGCTATTCAAACACGGTAGCGAAGAACTGATAAGGAGCATGCATCAGCTTCTTTGT
>NW_017537448.1:35420-36746 GCF_001853355.1 Bactrocera latifrons
CAGTGTGACTTTAGACCTGAAAAATCAACAACCGACCAGATATTCACCATGCGCCGAGTCTTGGAAAAGGCCCGCGAAAGGAAAATCGACACCCGCCACCTCTTCGACGATTTCAGAGCTGCTTTCGACACTGCCTCTATGCCGCGATGTCTGAATTTGGTATCCCTGCAAAACTTATACCGAGCCGTTTGATACTGAGCCGTTTGATAACARACGAGGTTTCAGACAAGGRGATTCCTTATCATGCGACTTTTTCACCCTACTTCTGTAGAAAATAGTTCGAGCTGCAGAACGTACCATCTTCTATAAGMGTGTACAGCTGCTGGCGTGTGCCGATTATATTGATATCATCGGCCTCAACACCCGCGCCGTTAGTTCTGTTCATCAAACAAACAGTCGTCGYACTCTCGACTTGGCGCTCCCGTCACTGTTCACAGTCATAACTTTGAAATGGTAGATAATTTCGTCTATCTTGAAACCAGCGTAAACACCACCAATAATSTCAGCCTGGAAATCCAACGCAGGATATCTCTTGCCAACAGGTGCTACTTCGGACTGAGTAGGCAATTGAAAAGCAAAGTCCTCTCTCGACAAACAAAAACCAAACTCTATAAGTCACTCATATTACCCGTCCTGCTATATGGTGCAGAGGCTTGGACGATGACAACAACTGATGAGTCGACGTTGCGAGTTTTCGRGAAAACAGTTCTGTGAAAGATTTACGGCCCTTTGCGCGTTGGCCACGGCAAATATGGCATTCGATCTAACGATGAGCAGTACGAGATACAGATTTCCTTAGTGCATGTTCTCCTAATATAACATCGAAATCTTTTCGTTCGTTATTACTTCTTTATTTAAATAAATTATTTACTCATATGGACAATCTTTTTTTATATAATTACTTATAGCACCAGAGTCTATTAATATATTAGGTTGCTAAAAAAGGCTTGCTGCATTTTTTATTTATTTTTTTTTATTTTGTAACGGTTTGATGACTCATGCCCAGATCTTGACCGATGCTACGGCTGCTACTATGCCGGTCTTTTTCGACCAATTCAGCGATTTTATCGCAATTTTCGACGACAGGCCTTGCGGAGCGTGGCGCATCTTCGACCACCTCTACACCGGAACGAAACCATCGTTGTGCGGTGGAAATGGAAACTGCATCGGGTCCATAAACTGCAYAAATTTTATTGACGGCTTCAGATGTATTTTTGGCTTTATCGTAGTCTTCTTCTTCTTGATTGGCGTAGACACCGCTTACGCGATTATAGCCGAGTTAACAACAGCGCGCCAGTCGTTTCTTCTTTTCGCTACGTGGCGCCA
>NW_017537448.1:38576-44905 GCF_001853355.1 Bactrocera latifrons
CTGTACGTAAAGAGTTTGAAATGCCGTCCCACAGTTCCCTTATACCGAGTTGTTGACGAGTGCTCTCAGAGAGCAGGAGTGCAAGCCGAGTAGAAAATTGTTCTTTATCGTAGTAGTTCTGTAAAATATGCCGTATTTTCTACTTAAGAGAAACGACAATCGATCAAACGTGTGTTAGCAGGTAAAATGAGCTTTCCAAAAAGGTATAGCATGATCCGATGCGACGAATAAAACTAGAACTAGGCGCTCTCAGCGCCAACTATCGAAAATAACGCAAGACTTTTTGGACAACCATATGTGTATACACGGGTTTACCATTTGGTGCTGTGCTGTTGGTCGCTTGAAATTTATTGAGGAATCTACATCAATGGCCTCGACTCGTTGTTACCTGTTCTGTAAGTGTTTTGTTGATTAAAGTTGCATCGCGGTGCATTATTCTAGCGATACTGTATGCTTCTTTGAAGGTAATGCATCCACCAAAGTAAAGTGCATTTTTTATTGCTGGACTTCTCAATCCTGTTATAAATGTTCGGATTGCTCAGTTGCGTTTCATGACTCAAAGCTTGCATTACGAACTCGTTCTTGTGCGTCATTTCAAGTTTGAATAAGACAACGTTAAGGGCTTTGTTGAGGTTTTCATGATATTCATGCTGCGGGAGATCGCGTTGTTGAATCTTCATCATGTCATTTATTTCTGCACTTTCCGTAATTTTTACTCACTTTTCAATTTTATTTGATTTTTTTCAAAACAATTTAATATATTCCTCTATGGGGATTTTTATACTCTTGCAACAAAGTTTCTAAAGAGAATATTATAGGTTGTTTGTAAGTCCTAAAACTAAAAGAGTTAGATATAGGGTTATATATACCAAAGTGATCAGGGTGACGAGTAGAGTTGAAATCCGGATGTCTGTCTGTCCGCCCGTCCGTGCAAGCTGTAACTTGAGTAAGAATTGAGATATCATGATGAAACTTTGTGCACGTATTTCTAGGCTCCATTGGAAGGAAGATGGGCAAGATCGGCCCACTGCCACAAACCGAAAACTTATAAAGTGTCATAACTAAGATATTAAAGTGAAATTTGGCACAAGGGATCGCATTAGGGAGGGGCATACTTGGACGTAATTTTTTTTTGGAAAAGTGGGCGTGGTCCCGCCCCTACTAACTTTTTTGTACATATCTCGGAAACTACTATATCTGTGTCACCCAAACTCTATAGAGTCCAGGCATTTGCATATACAGTTCAAAAATGGAAGAAATCGGATAATAACCCCGCCCACCTCCCATACAAAGGTTATGTTGAAAATCACTAAAAGTGCGTTAACCGACTAACAAAAAACGACAGAAACACTGAATTTTACGGAAGAAATGTCAGAAGGAAGCTGCATCCAGGATTTTTTTTTAAATTGAAAATGGGAGTGGCGTYGCCCACTTATGGACCAAAAACCATATCYCAGGAAGTACTCGACCGATTTCAATGAAATTCGCCGCATAATAGTTTCTTAACACCCTGATGACATGTACGAAGTATGGGTGGAATCGGTTCACAACCATGCCTCCTTCCAATATAACGCTATTTTGAATTCCATCTGATGCCTTCTCTGTGTAATATATCCATTAGGAACCAATGATGATAACGGAATAAAACTTTACACAAATACGGTATTTGATGCAAGAGTATAAAATGTTCGGTGACACCCGAACTTAGCCCTTCCTTACTTGTTGTTTTTAAGGTTTGTATATATGTATATCCTTTTCTGGAATCTTTTCAACTGTAAGGATTTTTATTCGATTCGGCGTATGTACGTTGTGACTTCTATTTATAGTGGAGTTTGGCTGGTGTGATCTGTACTTGCAGTTTTGTAGTTCCTGCAATGAAAAAACAACTGAGTTGTACGACTCGGTTGTGCGTCTTAACTAGAGTGCAAAGTTAATAGCACAAGTAAGAAAGGGCAACCGAACATTTTCTACAATGCACCAATCAAAGCCAGAAAGTAGAACGTCAACCAGAGGATCAATTAGAAAAACGAAAATCATTAAATCGGATATATGCGAATCGGGGAAGTAGTAGTATTTTATTAATTATTTTGAGCACAATGATATACTGTTATGACTATAATATGTGCTGTAATTTTTTGAGATGTTACAAATATTAGCCGATATATCCAGCATGAAGTCAACTGAAAGTTCAAAAATCCTTATATTAAGAATATGGGGGAAATATTGGCTCGACTCAAGGCATTTTTGATACACAGAATTACTATTGTCAGAAAAGGATTCTGTCTGAGTTTCAATGGAATATTACAGGCATTAAATGGTCAAAAGTAAACTATAGATTCTGAGGTCCACATATTGGATGGCTAGAATCTTGAACAGTTTTGATGGATTTTGCTAATTTTGGGTAAAAAGGTGCCAAATTTCAAGGGAATTATTACTGCAAAGTTCTATCCCGCTGTATTAATTGCTTCTTGATTTGTGTACTGGAACTGAACGCATTAAGTGGAATTTGTTACAATTTAATATCTCTGGTGTATTAAGTTCTTGATTTATCGCGCTTTTAGTAGTTTTTACAGTACCGTTATATGGTGAATTAGCAGAGTTATTCTCCGATTTCATCCACTTTCACATTGTCTTTAGAAGTTCTTATAAGATTTGCACTCAGCAAATTTGGTTGTCGTAGCTTAAGTGGTTTAGGATATATGTTTGTATGTGGAATGCTTTTAAAAAGTGTAATCTTTTTTTTGTATTTGTAATATTTATTTTAATAATAAATCGCAAGTATTTTCTCTACTATAATTACACAAGTTTTATTATTTTATGTAACTTTTTATGAACACATGCATGTAGAATGGTCCATGGTTGCCGGTGGTTTGTCTGTTCTTAATTCGTCTTCGTTCCTCCTGTTTCGTTGTCATTCCAGTTCGTTCACTGCTGTCACATCTGTTCCCTACACAGTGTTTCATTTCTGTTTCAGTCTTATTGTTCGTTTACACAGTCCTACATTGAGCTATCCTGACTGTTCATTCGGCCCCGAATGATGGGTTCCACTTCTTCATTCAGCACTTGTTATCGTGCGTCTTGGTCCTTCTTGACCACCGATTTTCTCGACTTTATATCTTCTGTAAGCCATCTTCTTTACAATTCTATATGGCCCGAAAAATTTTACTTTAAGTCTCAATCCTGTTCCATACTGCGTTCGCTTGATGGCTATTAGCTCATTTTTATTATAGTCGACCTCTACTCTTCGCCTTTTGTTGAATGTTTTCCCATTTTCCTGCTGAATCCTAGCAATATTATGCCGTGTCTGCTGACGAATTACCTCGCGATCTGCATCGAGCTCTTCGATGGCTGATTCCTCCAGCGGTTCGAGTAAATGTGGTATTCCTTTCAATCGCATCTCAAGTCGAGTCATAATTCTAAAAGGTGACTGTCTGGTGCTTCTTGGAGGCGTGCTGTTGATTATTTGCTGCACACAATCCACGTGCGTGTACCAGTTTCCAGAACTCTCGTTTCCCAACGTAGCTATCATCGGAATAATAATCTGGTGCATGCGCTCTACTTGCCTGTTTGTTCGTGGCACTCCCGTAGCTATTAATAAATGCTCGATTTCCTCATCCTCGCAGTACTGTTTAAACAAATTCGACGTAAAGGCCGCGCCTCTGTCTGTTATGACACGTCTAAGATTTCCAAAAACGACTGATCTTTTCTTTAAGCATTTGACGACTGCATCAGCTCCAGTGTTCTTAGTTGGATATAACCAAACGAACTTGGAGAATGCGTCTACCTAGTCTAGTTATATGCCTTCTTCGTCGACTCCAGCGGCCCAACGTGTAAGAAATGTAGTGTTCCCAAAGGCTTGTCCTCTTTACTAATGGGGTTCAGGAAACCTTCTTTCTTTCTTGACTTCGTATCGTTGACGATACACTCTGCACAACTTCTTACAACCTTTGTTGCCTTCCTATTTAAATTAGGTATATAAAATGTTTTTYCTACTGCTTCTTCCGTTTTCTTGATGGAAAAGTGTCCTTGCCTATGTGCCGTGTTGGTGATTTCGTTTTCCATAACTGATAGAACTACCAGGAGTTCTCTTGTTGAATCCTTATACAGTACTTCATGTTTGATATAAAAGTCTTCGTAGTCGCTCTTCTCCAGAACTTTCAACACAGCTCCTACCCAATCGTCCTCTTACTGTGCTAGCTTCAGCCGGTGGATTAGGGAATCTTCTATAATGAGACAAGATACCCTACTCAACGCATCTACTTGTAGCATTTTTGCCCATCGAGATACTCTCAATAGCACATCTCGTTTCCACATTGTCATTGCGAATACGTTACAATCCGTTACTATCTTAAAACTTGTCCCCAAAAAATATACTCTCCACTTCTTAAGTGCTTTTATAATCGCTAGTACCTCGAGTTCGTACGAATGGTACCTTTTTCTGCTGGTTTTGTCTTCCGAYTCATGTATTGAACTGGATGGAATGCTTGATCCTTGAAATCCTTCTGATTGTACAACATTAGAGCTGTTGCGGTGATCAATGATGACTTAAACTGCTTGCCGCGCAACTCGAACTTAGCATCTTTCCTGAGTAGATCCGACAGTGGTTTGGCTATTATAGCGTATCCATCGACAAATATTCCAAAGTATGATGTCAATTCCAGGAATCTCTGCAAAGCCTTCTGGTCATGTGGCGGTGGGAAATTCCTAATCGCCTTTGTTTTTGCATCAGATGGTTTTATCGAACCGTCCTCGACAACATAGCCTAGAAAGTCTATTTTACTTATAAGAAACTGACATTTGTCCCATTTCACCCGCAAACCATATTCTTCAGCTCTTCGTAGAACTCGTTCGAAACTGTGTACGCCTTCAGTGTAATCCCTGGAGTGATTAACTAAATCGTCCATGTAAGCCACCACAGTATCGTCTTGTATAAGATCTCTACCTATTGCTGAAATAAATATTGAAAAAACTGCCGGCGAGTTCGATTTACAAAAGACACGTATTGGAATTCATATTGCCCGTTGTGTGTAACGAATGCGGTGTACTTCCTTGAGGTAGGCTCCACTGGGACATGGAAAAATCCATTCCTAAGATCTAGTGCCGTAAAAACTTTAGCACCCTGTAACTTTTCGATAACATCGTCGATATTTCGCATCGGGAAGTTATCGCGAACTATCTTTGTGTTTCTTTTCGCCTTTCTTCGAAACTAACACCACTGGTGACGCATAGTTTGAATTACTGGGCTCCTTCTACCACTCCTTCTGAAAGTAAAATCTTCATCTCTACTGGCGAATTCAAATTCCTTGTAGGCTTATAATTCGCTACCATTCTTCTTACTATAGTTGCTTGGTTTTTGTTGAGGTGTGAAAGATCGACTTCGCCCACAGGCACTATCTCCATTCCTGCGACCATACACAGGGTTCCAAACTCTTCGCTCAGTTCATCAATCCTATTAAACCTTCATCAATTGGGTTGTTCCTAGCATCAGTGCCCATCTCCGCAGTCTCATGAACCAGCTTCGAACTCGCTTCTGAAATCCTGAACACTCTCGGCTCCTTAGCCACAACAGCGCCCTTGCTCTCATTGTGTGCTACTTCCAAAGCCCTTCTATCACGGATTTTCCTGCGATWCTTCCTAACGGCTTCCATATACTGCTCCTCATCTTCATGCACAATTGTGCCCACGTTTAATTTCACATCAAACTACTTGGGCTTCGCTGAGCCAATACTGCGATCTGTCCTTACTGCACCAGTATTCACCTCTTCCTTGCTCTGTGGCTTTTCCTCCACCTTCTTCTGCCTGAACTCGGCGCCATCTTCCGTAGTGAACAAATCGACTTGTCTCAAAACGTCGTTACCACGAGCGCATATTTGATGTCTCGCTCTCTCACTACGTGAAATTTTACTTAAAACTTTATGTTGTCTATCTTGATGGATGTGGTAAAGCTAGCTATTGTCCTAAGTTTGTTGGTACCGATACCTATCAACTGTCGCTGTTCACTACTTAAGTCAACATCCAGACTAAGTATGTTTAACGTATCGTGTCGATTAATGCCGACACAGATTTTCCGTCGAAACTTACATCCTTAAAAATCAATCCACTCCGCTTCTCCGATTTTAYGATTTCTCCTTCACGGGCTGTAACTGGCTGTAACGAACCTTCTCGTATACGCTAGTTTTAGTGAACTCCAACTGCTTATTCCTCTTTGGCTTCTTATGAAAATCTTTGCCGCATCCTTCAACAATTATTTTGCGTAGATGAATTTCTGCAGCTCGTTCCAACGCACGCAACGCTCGTTCCTTTAAACGAAGTCATTGATTCCTCAACAT
>NW_017537448.1:45195-61092 GCF_001853355.1 Bactrocera latifrons
GCTACCTCTTCCACGTCAGTTTCAGAACCATCACTCACAGTCAGGCCGAAATGCTCCATCAGTCTGCCTTGTAGTGTCGCTTTCCGTCCAATAGTAGCCCTAAATTGCCTTCAGACCGTCAACAGTCAGCTCAAAAATTTTGTTGCGGTTCACAATTTACAATGTGGTATCGATAATATTCTAAAAATCTTAATTTCATTAATAATATTTCCTTTTAGCTTGCGTTACAATATTCACTTTTTCCGCATACAATTCTGATAACTTTTATTTTATTCAATTCGATCGCAATATCCGCGTTTACAATTTCTGCTCTGCAATTTTAATAACTTGTTTGTTAAACGAATTTTATTACAATATCCGCATTTAAATTTCCTATATATTTATATGTCTAACTTAAGAATTTTTAAAAACATATTTTCACCAATAAGAGTTTATTGCGATATTTGCCATAAATTTTCCCAAAAATATTCAATAACTTATTTTACGTTATTCAAAAAATGTACAATTGTATATCAAAAAACTTAGCTATGTCTCCAATGCCACCTCGAACGATGTACTGTACTTTACCATACACACTGTATATGCCCGCCGTTGCTGCTGCTGCTACTGCTACTACTGCTGGTGATGTTACTGCCACTGCTGCTACTACTGCTGCTACTGCTACTGCTACTGCTGCTAATACTCCTACTACGTCTTCGTCGACGCTGCCCCTTGTTGGTACCACTACTCCGTTACGCGGTGTGAGTACCACAATTTTTCGCACACCACGGACCACTTGTAGAAATGAGCGCATTTAAAATGTATCAAAAATTTTCACTTTAAATCGCAAATTATTCACGCAAAATCGCACTTTAAAACCGAAATCACACTTCTGGAATGCTTTTAAAAATTGTCGTTTTCTTTTGTATTTGTAATATTTATTTTAAATATAAATCGAAAGTATTTCCTCTACTATTATTATTATATTATGTAACTTTATATGCACACATGCATGTGGAACTTTCGAACCTTTCAAAGTTTACCAAGACCTACCAATTCTACCTCATTTCAAAATATACAATCGAGGTAAATGCGGACGTAGATAAAGCAGCTTTCTACATAAAAATGCTTTTATGTATTTTTGCGGTATTATTAAATATTTTAAACAACATAATTGTTTAATGCCCTTTCCAAGATTTGATGGTGGTATTACTGAAGAAGAATTTTTCTTCACTTCAGAAAAGCAATATAGTAATTGCCAAATAGTAAAACCACCCCTTGAACTTATAGATTTTCTATAAAAAATCGAAGATATTTATACACAATATTTTGACTCTACTTGCCATAGGATCGGGTTTTCCCAAATATTATTTGAAAAAATGGTTAACGTTAAAAATGGTTAGAATTAAAACATATTTCCTAGTAAACGTTTTTAATAAAAAAGTAAAACAAAGTGATTTCAAAAACGTAAAGTTCTTGTGTGTTACACATAAATAGTAATCACGCCCGTTTGTTTGTCTACATGAGTCGGAGTGAGTTTATATATATGTATGTATATATGTCTGTCAGTCTGAACTATTTTGTATTTGTCTAAAAGTTTATCTGTCGAAGGCCGCATTTCCATAGTTAAATTGATCTGAATTTTAGCGATTAGGTTTGTACGCTTATTATCAATATTTTTTTTGTTGTTTTTTAAGTGTTTTCGTGTACCAGGTATAGGACCCTTCTTTCCACCACTATTCCTTTGATAGGGTTTTTAATAAGTATTTCGGTGTGGGTGATTTAGATTTTATTTATTTTTGTCTAGTCATATTTTTTATATTAAGTAGATTGATTTAAAAATATATATAAAAAGTTTGAAAATAGGCCTCCGGGGGAACCGAACACCCAAAAAAAATCGGTAGCGCGCATACATTGCAACCTCAGAGGTGGTGAGGAAGAGCAATAAATATCCAATAAACTTTTGTTTCAAAAATATTCTTGAAAGTTTTCATTAATGTTTTCCGTTACAAATACTTTTTCATAAAAAAGTTGATCTACTACATTTCTTTTAATTACATCTCTGTGCCTAAAAAAGGCAGATTTCGATCAGGTGATCTCAGCTGTGAAAAATTCTTGGAAAACAGCTGATTCTTTTGTTACTTGTAGGGTTATACAATGGCCGGAGGTCTGTCTGTTTGTCTGAATTTAATTCGTCTTCGTACCTAGTGTTTCGTTGTCATTCCAGTCCGTTCGCTGCTGTAACATCTGCTCCCTACACAGTGTGGCATTTCTGTTTCAGTCTGATTGTCCGTTTACATAGTCCTACATGTATGTACATTAAACTTATTAGAAGGCCACACCCACTTTTTCAGAATTTGTTACCCACAGATGCTCTTGCTACTTGCTACTGTGATCCCCTGCACCAAGTTACAGATTAGGAACCTAATTAAGTGTCAACTTATGGCTGTTTATAGTTTTTCGGTTAATGGCATTTTATGGGTATTAATAGTTCAATAAATTTTTGAAATTACACATAAACAAAGGTCGTGTACGATGTCCACGATTTTAATCAGAAAATTCGCTATCGCGCTATGGAGAGTTTTTTTTAATTTGACAAAATGGCGGAACTAGATATCTTCAAAACTTTTAAAATTAAATTGTGTTTACATTATAAAAAAATGTTTTTTTTCCTTTTTTGTGGTTCACTGTATTTTTAGTAATTGGCGAATTGTCAAATGAAACAGAAAAAAATTTTGGAGGAGGTGAATGKATTGCAGTTGATAGCGCTTATATATACTATCACTGTTACAACATTACTTAGAGAGAGAATTGGCTCAATTAGCTTCAGACATAATATTCAGTGGCTATAAAATTAGAATTGTACACTGTTTTGAACTGCGTAAAGGAGTTTAATAGGAAGACAGCTCCAAATAAAAAATGAAAACGAAATGAGAAAACCACAAAATTGACGAGTTGTCAGTAACTGCAAAAAATATATACGATTGAAAAGAAAATTCAGTTGATTATTTTTTTATTTTTTAAAATAAATTTAAATTCTCTATGTGTGCATAGTACATATAAGTATTTTAGTATACAATAACTTCTCATAATAAAAATTTTTTCTTCTTTTTCCAGCATTAGTTTTTGCTATTTGAAATTCTTTTATTCTTCATATTTAAGTTTTTAGGCAATCTTATGTCAGTAGCCCAAAATAACAAATTGTCAAAAGTAATTAATTAAATATATTTTAAAATCAGCTAGTTTGGTTTTCATTTTATGATTCAAAAATAAAATTTTCAAAGATTTTAACCAATGAAATATATTTTTGAGTGATAATTGAATACGAATAGATTACAAATCATTAAAAATTTCCAAATATAAACAAAAAATCCATGATATCCATCCTTATATAATATAATGGAATCATGTTTAAAACCATCAGTTTTGAACTTCAAGCATGCGCGCTTGAGCTGTTGTGAGGTCTCTTTAAATTTCTTTTGTTCTTTCAATATTTTGAACAATTGTCAGAGCACTCAGTGTGTACATTCTATATTTTGAGCGCAAAAGAACTATCTCAAATCTCACTTCTGCTTCATTAATCTCTAATGATAATAAGAATTATCTGGACTGGAAGATTGCTGGATGGTTGGATATTTACTCGACGCCCAGATATTTAAGGGTTTCACATAGTCTCTTAAAGTTATAAGTTATAACAATCCGGACACATAGCGGTCAGAGTTGTATATACGTAAACGTATTTTAGTATGCAATCCAACGAAACATTTTTAAATTTATGATTTTATGATTTTACGATGTTTTATGACACGTTGTGAGTACCCCAATTGTTTCCAGGTCATCATAAAGTATGCGTATTTTTACCCAGCACACATCCCAGCTTTAAATAAGGGCTTTTTCGGTAATGCAGTAAGTTCTGACACTTTGCATTGATGATTTTATGCTTTATTTTATGATTATGACGAGTTAGATAGCAAAAATGTACAATTTCTATTAAAAATGTACAAAAAGAGAATTAAACGTATAACAAAGCAATTCGATTAAAGCTTACAAAAGCAAAACCATTTTATCTTTTCTTTTATCGGAGGATGAAAGAAACGAAAATATTAAAACAATGGATTTAGAGATCACAGTAATCCACTTGGTGATATTAAAGTTTGTCGCAGTTTGGCTCAATTGCTTTGAAAGTAATGATTCCTCGATCTTTAAATTTTGGAATATAGGATAAGTTTTCTTTTTCGAACTAGTTGCATCATGCATACAAGTTTGCATCCGAGCACCTTACACCTGCACAGTTTGGCATTTCCCCTTGAATGCAAATAAAAACTACTTTTTCGATGGCCTATTTTGGTACGCTTGCTATACCRTTTTATGTCTTTTAAATTTGGTGACTTTTGAGTAGTTTTATCATAAAATATTTGAGCAGTTGGTGTCTGTAACAAGTCCGTAAGATGTGATAAGTACGAAAAGTACCTTTGCTTGGAGCATCACCTTGATTTGTGAGCGACTTTGGCGTAATTTTTATGGTTTCGGCTCGTTTTTTTCTCCATTCCGATGATCGTTGACTTGTTACAATGTCTCATGGGCAGTAACAGCACTTTTTTCTAAAACAAATACAGATTTACCGGGACGAGTCGAACAAGAACGCGTTTCATAGCCAAAATATCCTCCAAAATCTTTCGAACGGACTCGCGAGAGATGTTGAACTCCCTTGCCATCTGAATCACCATACTTTTACTTTTTTAATATTTTCATCAGTTGAGGAGGTCGAAGGTCGTCCAGAACGGGGCATGTCTTCAACGATCTTTCGACCGTTTTTGAAGGCTTTGTAGCACTCATAGGCTTGTGTAAAACTGAATCACTGTAAGCCTTTTCCAACATTCGCAGCGACTCAGCTCACGATACTTGGTTAGAAATACAAAATTTGAGACAAATTCTTTTTTCGATATTTTTATCTATTGTAAAAAATGCAACGAACTACACAGGTGTGCCGACTTAAGCAGCTGCTGTAAACAAACTGGGTGACAGATCGCGCTCATATTTTACAATAGTGATTAAGTACAGGCCCTCTAACTTAGCAAAATACATCTTAAATAACTTTTACTCGAAAATTTAGTTACAAACATTAMAAWCATTAATTCTCTGACACATGGTGGCTTAAACGACATAGTGTGCAGATGGATACAATCGATGCTTAAGAAAATGAAGATCAAACGGCGCTGCAACACAAACAAGCTATGTGAGCAGAGAAATTCCTCAAGAAGGGGTACTCTCCCCGCTACTATGGGTTGTAGCGGTGAACGAAATACTACTCCAAATAACCGCTAGAGGGGTAAAAACATCATACATGCTTCCTTCAACAGTGAGTCATTATGGAAGGAACACTACGCATGTTAAACCTTTGGGCTAAGAATAATGAACTAGGTTTTTGGAGAGTCTTTCTGAGAAGTACCTAGGAACCTATTTTTCAGAGTACCAAACGAAATTTTTTTTTTTTATTCACCCTAATATGCTTTGATGTTTGACGATGAATATCTCGTAAACGCTTAACTTAATCGAAAAATCATATGAGACCATTTTTATAGAGCAGTAAATTTCCTACAAAACTATGAGTTTCATCATTCATAATGATTTTACTTTATTGAGTTATAAAATTCATACATACACATAAGAAATAAAAAATTTTTCCGCAAATAATCAAACTTTAACTGTTAATATCTTTTAAACGGTTGAGTTTACGAAAAAATCGTGCAGACCTTGTAGAGCATTCAATTTCCTACAAATTCTAAGGAACAAGATATTTTTTCACGTAGTTGGATATCTGGCTTTATATGTATATGATAGCAAGAAAAAATAGAAACTGTAAGTAGGAGGACCTTCCCGTTATAATTAAGAACTCATTCTTGGAGAGGCTTCCTTAGAGGTGTCTAGGAACCTACTTTTCAGAGTACCAAACGAAAAAAAAAAATTTTTTTTTAATCACCCTAGTGGATATCCATGATATCTAGTTTGTGTTTCTGAAATTAAAGCAAGTGGATAGTATTTCGTGCATTTAGTTTTAGACGTACAACCGAAGTGGGATTGTGGTGTCCGGAAGGTCCATGAATAATATTAGTTTTCGAAACTTCGAATAATATTGGATCTTTCTCTGCATCAGGAATTTCCGCAGAAATGATTTCATAAATTTGATCTGGTATAGCCCCCATCCAAAGAAGAATGTGTGCGCGCGGCAAACCTCCCTTTTGCCACTCAATAGAGTACATCTAGAATCTAACAGCACCATATATAATATCGCAACTGTTATTTCAAAAGTCGTGCTGTGACATCGTGACGATCGCTCATGTATGTCATCGCATCTTGGGAGTGCTCGGTCATGTGCCTTTTGCTCCCACACGTTGATGGCAAAAAGAACGCCGACCGATATTAGCGGGACCACGAAGAGGATCGTAAAAAATTTCAATCTGTAATTGATTTTGAAACACACAAAACATTTTCACTGAATAATTTTCAATATTATGTTTTTTTTTAAAGCCAGAATAAAGAAAGCAAATTACAAATGTGAACGATTTAAATATATAAAAGCCAAAACAAAAAAATTGAAAGAAAAATTTTGTATGAAAAAAAGTTAATTTTTGGAATTCTCTTATTTTCCGACTTTTCCACACAAAAAGCATTAGATTTTTGTTATTTCTAAACCTTCCCCGATCCACAGCGAACAACCTCTGAAAATTTCATCAAGATTGGTGAAGCCGTTCTCTTAGCGTTACTAACWAACACTCGTTCGTTTGTATGGGAAAAATAAAAGGTCTGTTTTTAGGCGTCTTCCGGCAATTATACGAATTCTTTCGCCGTAAAAACCATCTTTGAGCCTCAGCGAACATTTAGAAAAAAAATTGGCCAAATTGGTCCATGCGTTGTTGAGTCATGCGCTTACCAACACATTTTGCGATTCATTTTTATATATAAGATAAAATATTTTTGCGCTTTACTTTATAAATGTCGAAATATTCTTTAGAGAGCAGCGTTATGCAGTTTGTCCAACATACATATGTATGTGCTCAGTTTTGAAAATTTCCTCTATAGTAGACCATATTGTATTATTCTCCTCACTTTCTTTCCAAATAAATTATTTAACTTGAATATTTGAATCAATACGAGTACTTCGGGAACCGAAAGAACACGACCGATTTATATGAAATGTTCAGAGTAGTTTTATATCGTAGTACGTAGTACACTGTTAAGATCTCGTATATACAACACACAACATAGACATATCACGATCTATATAGATGTAGCTATACTTATTTAAAATGTGTATTGTAATCACTTGAATTGTTTTGCAGTCAGTCAGGCTTACATCATACGTACATGTACATTCGAGTGGTACATATACATACATATGTAAGTGTATAAAACCTATTCCTTTTGTTTTAATTCCGAACATTTCTGTAGGATATACATATCTTCTATACATATTAAAGAAATACACATTATGTATTATAGTAAGAAACTTATTTTATTATGAAGATCTCGTAAAACGAACATATTGTAAAGTTGTATTCGGTTTTTACATTTACTTAACTTATTTGTTTTATATATTTAACATGATCTTAATAATCGCAGCCTTTTTTCTTTTAAAATGTACAATTACCTTATTTGCCGTTCAACTGCGACAGTAGGATATATAAAAAATAGAACTTCATGCAAAACCGCCCACACTAAGTACTTATTCGCGTACATTTTTGTCACAATATCTCACACTGCGTAACCTAAACCAGAAAATATCAAACGATAAAGTGAAATAATTGGTATTCAGTGGACTATGCACACACATGTTGACAGTCGTTATTAGTTTGATGAATTCGCTTTGCTTTAAGTACAACTTTAAACTTTGATTGTTATTCCTAAATAATTAAATTATTTGTTATTATACTGGGTTTACACTTCGTAAAACAATATTTTARTACAATTTACAAAATTTTGGGTTGAGAATCGTAATTTTTTAACACACCAGCTGGAGCTTTTTATCCCTCACTTGAATAAAAATTGAGATATCTTGATGAAACTTGATACACTTATTCTTTGGCACCCCAGACCATCGCCACGCCTACAAAATACCATTAAACGAAAATCTATCAAACGGCATAACTAAGCATTAAATTAAGTGCAGGAGATCTCAGTTATCCAGCGACAGATGTGGGTAAACACGTTTTAAAAACTGGACGTGGTCCTGTCCACTAAAGGGTTTAATGTACATATCTTCCAATCCGCTATACACAATTCGAACGATTTCGAACGTGAGTTCGACATTCGTAGAGTGGCATTCATTGAATACACTCGGAACATATAATTTTGAAGGTTCCCGGAATTTTTATACGACCAGTTTTGGCTAGCAAAGAAATAAAATAAAAAACAAAAAAAAAAATACAAATTTTTACTGAATTCAAACTATTTGTTACGAGTAAAACAATCTATAATACGTTTTCCGCAGGTCTAAAGTAATTAGCACCAAGCAGCAATACGCACTAATCATTGAGCTGTTACAGTGCTATAAAGAAAAGGCAGCAGTTTTTTGGAAAAATATGACCCAGGAACTGAACAGTGTTGGTCCGTCTATCAAAGAAATTTCCGGGTGGAAGAAGGTAAATTTATCAAAGATGTCATTTYTATTGTTGTAACAGTATAATTTAAAGCTGGTTTGAGCAGTCTCTGATAAAACTAAATGCATAAGAAATGAGTACAAATTTAATTGAGAACACAGTGAGTATGTGAGACCGAGGTCGACGTATCGAGGCCATCAGTGGYCTGCAGTCCAACACTGCCAAGACGTACTCCTAGACCGTCCGATACATGCACAGCCGAATTGGTAAAAGAACAACTTTTACYTCAATAGGAATTTMAAAAAAAAAGTTCTCGATAAGTTGGACGATCTTTCCTTAGGTATGTGACGATTAAACAGAATTTGATTTCTGCTAAGAGTTYAACTGAACAGAAAATGATTGAAGTGGAAGAAAAAAATTACAAGCAATGTCAAAAAATAATTAATTTCATAAATACTTAATTAAAACTGTATACATATTTTGTGTTAATATTTATTTAGGCTATTATATTCGTATAAGTGTTCCACATATAGTTTCTCTGATCTGATTTCTTGTGTGCAATGTGATTTTGTCAACAAACTTACAATCATGCCATTGATACTAAAGTATCCTTTGCGGTTATAATAGAAAAACTTTTATTTGGTTGGAGCAACGATTTTAATATGTGTTCCGTCTACACACAAAATCGCGTTTGGAAATCCGTATTTCTGAAAGAAGTCCCTTTTCGCTTGTATTTTTTCATCGTTACTTCAGTAGGAAAATCCTCTATAATTTTCAAAAAATTAAAAACAAGAAGTGCTCTAATCAATTGAGATACGTTAAAAAAAAAAGTCCCGAAGTATCATTGGTTTGCTCTGCAAATTTTCGAAGAAATAGGCGCCAGACCCACTGCACTTCATGCAGCGGTTGTAAAGGTACCAAAACTTTGAGGTTCGATTCTTCAAAAGTACCTTTTTTTATCCGACATTTGACAGTTGTTTAACTATTTTGTTGTCGAAAGACACAGGTAAAAAGGACACTTTTTCAAAGTCCATGCCTACATCCCCAATTTTTCGAAATTCTCAAAACCCCTCTATTATCCACTTGATAAAAGCTTCCTGACTTTAAAAAATTTACCTTTTTCGTTTCAGATAAAATGCCTAACCATGAAGTTGACTGCCGCAAAAAATGTCAATTCACGGGATCGCTCATACTTTTTATTTTTTATTTTTTTGACATGAGATAATTTTTGATTTGTTATTCAATAGTACATCTTAATACATTCTACATATGCAAAACAAAAAAAAAAAAAAAAAAAAAAAAAAAAAAAAAAACGGATCACATCCGACAAATTACCTTTTGGGCCATCTTCTTTAAGCGATAATACTTAATAAACTAAGTTAACTATGAATTTCTGTAGATTCTCTAACAGTTTTGGCCAGTGTAATTTGGTAGGCTTATTGGTCATTAAAAATCCTCCATTTTCCATAAATAGTTATTCTACAAACAATTAATAATTTGTATGTTTTACAAAATTCAAAGAACTTTGGTTTTGTTTTATTCAATTTATAAAATTTATTTAACTTTGCAAGGAGCTGATGACGTTAGCCATCCTAATTTTACCTGAGCTATGAGAAACTGATATGGATATAACCAAATAACGCTAAATCTCGAAAATTGCTCTTGAATAACAAGTACGCGGTTTGTTTTACGCAAAATTGTCTAAACAACCTAAACAGTTTCGTATCGAAAACTCTTAAGATTTCTACTTGTTTCTTTTGGGGTTCTTATATTCATTCATTTCTAGAAGATCGGTGAATATCGCATTCGATGGAACGTTGAGCTGTACGAGATATACGACGACATTGACATAGTTCAGCGAATTAAARGACAGCGGCTATACTGGCTAGGTCATGAAAACACTCCAGCTCTGAAAGTATTCCTCGCATTACTCGCCGGGGGAAGCAGAGGAAGAGGAAGACCTAAACTCCGTTGGAAGGACCAAGAGGAGAAGTACCTGGCTTCGCTTGGAATATAAAATTGGCGCCACGTAGCGAAAAGAAGAAACGACTGGTGCGCTGTTGTTAATTCTGCTATAATAGCGTAAGTGGTGGCTACGCCAGTAAAGAAGAAGTATGTTTATTTTTTACTACATAGTTTATAGTTTGTTTATATACGGATTATATTATTTGTGTATTTTTGTTTACATATATATTGTTTGCTTTGTTTATTTATGATTATTTGTTGTAGTGATAGTGCAATTTAATTGTTCCAACTCAAGGCTGTTTGCATTCTGTTTACTGAAACAAAAGGTTGTTTTAATGTTTATTACTATTATAAGGAATACGTTTCTTAACTAGCTCGTGCGGCGAAATGTGAGTAGGGGAACCCCCAGGGTGGGGTTCTTTCTTCTCTTCTATGGATCCTAGTCCTTAACGAACTTCTAAAAAAAAAAAAACTCGAGGATCTTAGCTGTCGGGTGATTGCCTGTGCAGACGATGTAGCACTTATGGTCAAAGAAAAGTTTCTTAACACCGTGTATGAGTGAAGTAGGGATATTTCAGAGTTGTAACAAAATGGGCGGTCGGAAGTGGACTCGCTATCAACCCAAATAAAACAGAAATGGTTTTGTTCAGTAGAAGATATAAGATCCCAGTGGTACCATTGCCGCAAGTGGGAGTTATTCACCTGCAACCGGCGGATGCAGTGAAATATTTCGGGCTCGTCCTGGATAAGAAGTTTTCCTAGAAGCCAAACATAGATCTATCGGCAAGAGGTGGAGCCTCTCACCCAAGGTGTCCTTTTGCTCTATGACAACATAGTCAAACCCATAATGTTCTGTGGAGTCTTTATGTGGTGAAGGGCTTTRCAGAAGACCACACTTGTAAGGTTCGTTCAACGGGATGCGGTTATCAGCATGTTCGGTGAATTAAAGTCCACCCCAACCATGGCACTTAATCTAATTTTGAACATAACACCCCTGGACATCGCCGAAAGGTATATTGCCGCCAAGGTGGCTATCAGGCTYAGGGAATCTGGGTTTCTTAAAGAACGTGTATATGAACACTCACAAACTTTGATTGCATACTGGTTCATCTGGATCATGGAGTCGCCATATCGAACTCCTGCGGCTTCTTCTCTGTCCATATACCGTCGAGAGACTTATGGGTGGGAAGAAGTCGTTGGAGAAGACGGGCAGTAAGCTTCTTTACGGATGGGTCAAAGCGTGCATTGTCTTCCAGTCTGAGGTTGCAGCCATCAAGGTAGTCGAGAGACTTATGGGTGGGAAGAAGCCGTTGGAGAAGACGGGCAGTAAGCTTCTTTACGGATGGGTCAAAGCGTGCATTGTCTTCCAGTCTGAGGTTGCAGCCATCAAGGTAGCAGCATAATTGCTGCCCCAGAGAGTGTCCACTTTCAGATAAGTGACCATTCACTCAGATTACCGAGCACCGATACTAGCCTTGAACTCATTTACAGTGCGTTCAGGTTTGGTCGAAGAGTATTTGGGTGAGATAGCAAGGAAAGGCATTCTAGAATTGTTATCGGTAGAATGGGAACGGGTCGGTACTCCTGCTGATCACAGAGGATCTAGTGATCTATTTGCCATCAGTAAGGCTAGCCTCTCATTAGTTGTGGGGCTCTCGATGGGCCACTGCCCTATTGACATACATGCTGTAAGACTGGGAATCTTACTGGACRCCGTATGCAGAAGTTGTGAAAAGGAGAAACGACTGGCGCGCTGTTGTTAACTCGGCTATAAGCGCGTAAGCGGTGTCTATGCCAGTAAAGAAGAAAGAAAAATAATGAACAGCTAACAAGAATGTTGGAAATCTTAAGCGTACAAATCTTGAGATTAACTTTCTTTCTAAATAAATCTGAAAAATTTTTGATGTGTACTTCGTCGTCGTCGCGAAATAGCGAAATCAATATTTAATTTGTAAAGATCTTTATCTAAAGAGATTTGATATAGTTTGTTTTTTAAGAAAGAATAGGCATTGTTCTAATTAGCAGTATCAAATGTCAACGTTTGTACAAGTACATCCCTGCAAAACGGGGGTAACCAATTCACAACTACATTTGTAAAGTTTCACCTGTTTTACTACTGCATATCTACATATGTATATCCAACTGTTTGTTTTGAAATTTAAAATTCTGTAGTAAGAGTAGTAGCATTCATCATACATAATTTTGAATGTGTACGAATGAGACAAACATATTGATAATGATATGTTGAAAATTTCTGCCATTTAAGTAAGTAGGTAAGTTTCTAATATTTTATTAATACTACCAGACCCGGTCACGCGTTGCTGTGGCTAAAGTTTTTTTATATTACATTGTAGTAAACTCTTCACGGGAACAGTAGGAGGATATCAATCATTAAGACTACCATGCTTTTTTACACAGATGTCATTTGTAAATATCGTGGCTATCCTTAATGACTCATTTTCTACTACAGTTACCCCTGAATACAATGAAATTATTATGTACGAACGAAGACGGAAACGTTAAAGCTGGTATAAGAATCCACTGAATTGGAATATGAAAGGGTATGACTTTTAATACTGGCTAAATGAGACAAGCCGCCCCCCCCCCTAATGCCACTACATCAATACACCACACACATTGAATCCAAATTCCACAGGACCCACATATCAACACCACCCACACGTGGGAGCACATCCGCACACGCAAACACATACCACACTGGTCAACAGGTGTAAACTTCATAGTTTGGTCAGTTCCGTTTGCATGAATAAGATGATACGAACCTTTAGAATTAGCTCTCTTGTGAAGTGTGTGGTTGGATGCGAGGGCGGACAGCATATTTTCTTTTAAGGAAAATGATAGACAGGGTAGTCCAAAAGTTAAAATGTGTATGTGTATTACATTTTATAGAGAGAGTAGTCTTTAGAAATGTGCAATTTACTAATCTAAGCACATATTGTARTAATATATTTCTAACTAYGTACGTTAAATAAAAGTAAATATTTTATTGTATCACAATATTGATTGTATTACTTAGTGTAGAAATAATTATAAAAATTACAGTATTTTGGTAGKAAAATTATAATTAGAATAGCTATAATAGTATTTACTATAATAGTACTTGCTTCAATTAAAAGAAATATACATAAATAAAATTTTGGTTGTAAGGTGTAGGGTTTCTTTATTTGTATTTTTATTAGATACTAGCTGACCCCGCAGCCGTTGTCCTGCGTGTAATTATGTGTTTCGAAATAAAAAGAAAGTAAAACTCATCATTTAGTTTTTTCTTCAATGTAGCGCAACTTGATAAAAATCATTTTTTGGCTTCTGTTCCGGTGTACAGAAAAGATGGTTTTCCACCTCGTGAGGACGTCACGTACAGGGTGACTGATGAAAGCCGCTACCAAAAAAAATTAAATAACTTTTTTTCTATTTAACGAATCTGGTAATTTTTATTTTTTTTTTATTTTGCAGATTGACTTTTACATTTAACAAAAATGGATAACTGGGACACTGAAACAAGAATTTGGGTTGTCCACCGCTATTACGCACTTAAGTCCGAGGTTTCGGTTCAAAGAGAGTATAGGCGCACGTTTGGCGGCAATCCTCCGAGCAGATGGACCATAATGAGACTCGTAAACAATTTTGCCGAGCATGGGACAGTCAACAGAASACCTTACCATCGAAACCCTCCAGTTCGAACGGAGGAAACAATCGGTGCTGTAGCTGATGCCATACAAAACAATCCACGTGTTTCGACAAGAAGCTTATCGGATCAAATGGGTGTAAGCAGATAGTCATTAGAGTCAATTATGCACAAAGATTTGGACTTCTTCCCATATAAATTTCAAATGGCCAACAAACTGAACGCTGCAGACTTGCGGATTCACTTGGAATTTCGCCAGAAGTTGCTTCAAATGGTGGATAAGGATGTTGACATGTTGAACTGTCTTTTCATGTCTGACGAGGCCCATTTCGATTTAAACGGCAACATAAACAAACAAAATTGTCGAATATGGAGTGCTTCCAACCCACAGATACTCTATGAGACGGAATTGCATCCACTTCGTRTCACAGTGTGGTGTGCAGTTTCATCACGCTGCATTGTCGGGCCCTACTTCTTCGAAGAAAACGGTCACACCTTTACGGTTACTGGAGACCGTTACTTGAGCATGTTGAGAATTACGCCGAATGAGAATTTCTTTCTACTCTGTGTGATTTCAGCAAGATGGTGCAGCTCCTCACATAGCCCAACCTGKTATGACAGAATTGCGRCGAAAATTTCCCAATARGCTGATATCCAGAAACTCCACATTCCGTTGGCCACCCAGGTCGCCTGACCTTACTGCACCTGACTTTTTCTTGTAGGGTTATTGCAAACAGGAAGTCCACAAAGCAAAACCAACAAATCTGAATGAACTAAGGCAATCCATTCGAGACACAATTGCGGCTATTCCTGTCTCAACTCTCCAAGCAGTAATAAACAACTTTTTGGTAATACTCCTCACATGCGTCAACGCGCAGGGGGGGGGGCATTTAAATTCCATTATTTTTAAAACTAATTAAGCTATATTTAATAAAAGTGATTGAGCTTTAACATGAATAAAAGAAAAAATAAATTCCATACATTGAAAAAAAAAATTATTTGAGTTTCTTAATGTAGCAAAATTCATCAGCCACCCTGTATATTATGCCACACGCTATGCGACTATTCTTGTGTCCTGTTGGTTGTCATCTCAAATGCTATTTTGACTGGAAACGGAATACGTTTGAACTGAAAACATAATAACGACAGATCCAACGTTGAGACGCATATGATGCGGTACCAAGCCTCTCCAAAGAACTTATAAATTTCACTGGATAATTCACGCCGTCGTGTTCAATGTCAAGACGATTGATTGATTTGTATTAGTCTCCCGGAATTTGACTTTGAATTCTCCGGTTTAAGTCAACAATATCGGCATTTTTGGTAGTTTACATTGCGCGTGCACTTAAGGAATCACAGTTAGATAATTTGGCAATGTCCGAACATTCGTGATGAGTTCATCTTTCGTGAATTGATAAACGGCTAATGGAATTGATATTGAACCACCGGAAGTACCAACCGGAATTGACCAATTTCCTATTTTTTGCGAAGAAGATGTAAAATGTCTTCRGCAATGTCATTTTTGTTCGGATCCCATAATTGACGCGGATTTGAAGGCTGATCGAAATAATTATCACGAAAAGTGTGTGAACTTTAGTTGCATTCTAGTGATTAACATGTTCCAGCAATTGTAATTGCTGGCTTACTTCTCCAAAACTTGCACACACCGTACCATTCACAATACGCAATGAATCAAATAAAGTTGAACCG
>NW_017537448.1:62462-67751 GCF_001853355.1 Bactrocera latifrons
AACCGAAGGTAGAAACAATCACCGTTTTTCGGGTGGATAGTGTAAATTCGTCAGAAGGCATTAGTTGAGAACACACCTGGATTTCATTCTACTGGTTGGCCTTTCTTTCTGCGCAACTATTTCTTTGATGATACATTAAATGTATAATATCAAGGTATTTCCGAATAGAACAATGTTCTCGCAAACGGATCACTGACGAAAGTTGAGAAACAACTAGTAAATGTTAATTTTGTTGCTGGCGGTGTTTCCACTGGCTGTACTGTATTCTCTGGGTTGAAATATACTCTTTTGCCACTCTCCATATTAACTGCGACCACATAAATTCAATCTGCAATTGATCTCTTTGTGTGAAACGCACGTAAAGTTTTCACTGAATAATTTTCAATAATTTTTCTYTTGAATAGCCGGAATAAAAAAGCAATCGACCGACATTGAACGATTCAAATAATTTACAAATAAAAATATTGAAAAACATAACAAACAAAAATTTGAAAAAAAAATTATATGGAAAAATTTTTGGAATTATCCAATTTTCCAACTTTTCGTCATGAAAAGTATAAGGTATTTTTATTTCTAAACCTTCCTCGACCCACAACGAGCAACCTCTGAAAATTTCATCAAGATTGGTGCAGGCGTTCTCTTAGCGTTACTAACAAACAAGCATTCATTCGTTTGTAWGGGAAAAAGAAAAGGTCTGTTTTTAGGGGTTTTCCGGCAATTATTCGAATATTTCTTGCCGTGAAAACCATCCTTGAATCTCAACTACCATTAAGAAAAAATCATTAGAAAAATTGGTCCAGGCGTTGTTGAGTTATGCGCTTACCAACACATTTTTCGATTAATTTTTATATATAAGATTTAATTTGGCTGAGTCGGTTGGGTGTAGGAGACACCAAAATTAAGCATCTGTTTACCTGTTAGCGGCACTTTTCCTTAAATATGATGTGGAAAAAAGCAAAGGCTTAATACTGTTCCGGACACGCATTTGCTAAATGCACCGGAACCTAGTTTTAATTATAAAAATGGTTTTAGTCCCAATTTAATCTAAAATGGGAACGAAACATTTTTCTTTTCAAAATAATGTACCGAATCAGGATTGCTCGATGACGGGAATAATTTGATGCCATTAGCATCCCTGGCAAAGGAAGCCCAGGAGGAAGTAGGGTTTTTAGGGATAGCTAATTCCAGGGAAATAGGAAGTCAAACAAATTTAAGTTTAGTATCACGATCTCCAAAAATTGGTGGAGGAAAATTTATGTTTGAAAAAGAAATTAGAAGAAAAGGAAAGGGAAATTAATTASTTAAAATATCAGATAGAAGATTTAGCAAAGAAATWTAAAAGAATAAAGAAGGAATTAAGGGGKTATTCTGGTCTAGGATTTTAAAAGAATCGATTTTTTTTTTTTGCATATTTTGAAAGTTTAAATTAGACTTATTTTCGGAAATACTGCAGATTTTGTGACGTGGCGTACGTTTTCACTAGAATTGTCTCCTAAATTTTAAGCCAACACGCGTTCGTTATTTGATACATTTCGTATACAACAAAAATAAAAACTGTTTAYCTTAAAGRTTTCACACGTACTTATTATTATCAGAAATACAAACTGAGAATTTTTTTTCCTCATATTTTTATTTTTCTCTTAAGTATTATCTAAATGAACGAAGATTCTAAGGAATCTAAATCAATACAATTTTTAGAAGTACAAAAAATTATTTCTGAAATTATTTCTACACGCTCAAAGCAATGTGCTACAAAGCCAAAACAGCTGAAAGATATYTCATTTACTAAGTTTATTGCTGAGAGTGACAGTCTAATTCGATACTGCGCTCGATTTTCATCTTCACCGATTCAAGAAAAAAATTGTCAACTTCTGGACATGTCTCCAAGCTGCGTATGATGGAATTGTAGAATCTGACGAATCAGATCTATCTGAAAATTTCAAATCTTCAGCATGCTCCAAATATGAAAATTACTTAGACCAGTACGACGAGACGAAAGCTATGATCTCCGATCAATTGAAATTAATTAAAGCTATTGCTTCTACTCTACAACCGAGAGTAGAACTTCCACAAGTTCAAAGCCAAGATACGAGCTCAGGCATCTACCTCAAGGTGCCCGCATGTCGCAATTTTTCATGGTGGTTATGAACAATGGCCGTCCTTCCGGGAAATGTTTACAGCCGTGTACATAAGCCATCCAACATTATCACAAGCGCAAAAATTGTATCACCTCCGATACAAAACAAAAGGTTAAGCAGGTGTAATAGTCAAACAGTTCGTTAATGATGAAAACTTCAGTTATGCTTGGGAAGCTCTAAAATCTCGTTACGAGAACGAAAAAATATTAGTCGACAAACAAGTVACAATATTAATGAATTTACCAAAAATTCAGAAAGAAACAAGTGAAGAATTTATAAAACTTCAGTCCATGTTTCAAATTGCTTGTCGGTTCTAGCAACACAGAATATTCCCACCGACAATTGTGACCCCGTACTGGCAAATATATGCTCCTCGGCATTACCAGAAAAATCGTTGCTTTTGTGGGAGCAATCGCTCTCAGCACGAAGAAAGTGCGCAAATGGAAGATTTCCTAACTACCCAATATGAAATTGCGGAATGCCTAAGTAAAGGATTGAACTGAACACGTTCAACACGACCTAAATCAAAGCATCATTAGGGATTAAGCGAGGGCCCCCAAAAACATAAATCGTAGTTTTTTTTCAAAAAAAAAAAAAAAAAAAAAAAAAAAAAAAAAAAAAAAAAAAAAAAATGGTTCACATCCGAACAAAACAAACATACGTCATGCGAACGGTTCAAAGGAGGGCACAGCCTGAAATCATGCCATAAATTAAAAAAAGTAAATATTAACGAAAGAAACAATTTCGTAAGAACGAAAAAGCTTTGTACCAACTGTTTGTCACATGCGTTTGCGCTCAAAGATTGAGAAAGCAAATTTAATTTTATTTCTTATTAATAATAATTTATTGCCTTAAACGACATAACTCAATTTCACATTACAATTTTTTTTCAGCTTCGCTCAAAATAATGCTAATGTTAAAAGAGCTGCGGGATTAGTTGCAACAGCAAATCCCGACTTACAAAATTCTGAAAATTGCCAAGAAGCACCATGCTGCTCAAAGGCTTTAAAAACTCACACGCTGCACCAACCAAAGCAGTATATTATTACCCACAGCAGTGGTCTCCATCGAGTACCGAGGAGAACTGTTTAAACTTAGAGACCGAAGATCTCAACGATCATTTATAGCATCTAGGGCCCAAAGTAGACTACAACTGCCAACAAAACTAGCCAATTTTGAAATTACGGGAATGGACGGAAAACTCAAACAATCCTGCCCCATAACCCATATTTTCCCCCAAGCTGATAAGCCCATTCAAGCACAAACTATTGTCTTACCGCACCTAACAAACATGTTTCCAAGCTATTAAATAAATAGCAAGCATTGGCAAAAGGTTTCGCATTTTAAGTTAGCAGATCCCAACTGCAACAATCCCACTCCACAGTGGATCCGTCAGAGGCCAAAAATCAAAAAAATTAACCACACATGATTGAAACAAAATGTAAACCAATTGTCTCTTAAGTGTCCAATCTGCTTTAAACCATACCGCATTTTTATGAAAACCTAACGGGACTT
Source organism: Bactrocera latifrons (assembly GCF_001853355.1). NCBI lineage: Eukaryota > Metazoa > Arthropoda > Insecta > Diptera > Tephritidae > Bactrocera > Bactrocera latifrons. Next base: position 66,116 of record NW_017537448.1, read on the forward strand.
TCTAAAAACAGCATTTAAAGCGTGAAGACGTGTTCTTTTTCGCAAGGCAGCTGCGCGCAAAGTGATTTTGTCAAATTAAAATCGAACTTCAAAGAGATCAAACCTTTGCTAGAGTGCTCGGAATTGGATTATTTAAAATGCATTTTGAAGTTGAAGGTATTAGCTTTATATYGAGATGTTAATAATTAACATCCTTATAAAGTATTTCAGGAAAAACTAATTTTATCGCTAGTATCTATTTTGTGTATTTTGTGAACGTCTTTTTCATGTTTAGTTGAAGTTTTAGTTGTGTTTCGAGAAAATCCAGACTTTTGGTTTCTATTTCATTGTGTTTGTCTTACTTTTAAGGTTTGAATGTGTTAAACTTATCTGCAGAAATGTGCAGATGTCTGTAGAATCGTAAAAATACTAAGGCCGTTTAAGTTGTCCTTTTGTCTATTGTGCTGTGTTGGTCTGCCTTCGTCTTTTGTAGCTGTGTATATTTTTGCAAAACTGTTAATAAATAAATGTCTAAATTTTGTTTATGTTTCCTTGGAATAATTTTTGATGTAKGTTCTTCCCATAAGTGTGTGTTTACACGCCTCCATATTTTTAATATATGGAGCACAGAACACGGAAAAAATCTTCAGTTCTTCAATACCAATCTGGTTGGCTGAATAAAGAGGAATCGATTTTGTTAAAACGCACGCAGTGTAAATCGCAGCAGATGGAGGAAAGTACTCATCGTGGCCGTCCTCAACTGGATTTTGCTGACTCTTCTACCAGCAGATCCCATTGAAGTTATTTCACTCTTAATGGAGACCTCTATATGATAAGAAATTTTGTGAACAGCAAAATTTCCTTTGATTTATTTCGAAGCTATCAAAAAATACAAAATTAAAAAAAAGTAGATACCCAGACAATATTTTTGTAGACGAATCTCATGCGGAAGTCAAATTGCAGAGCTTACTTAACAGTACAGCATCTAGTATAATAGAGCTTCAGACCAACTTAATTGAAACTATTCCAGAGAATGCAGTTAGCAATCTAACTTTAATTGGAAAATGAGGCTTTGACRGAAGTACGGGGCATAGCGAGTATAAGCAAAAGTTTTCATCCAGTGATTTGAACGATAGAAGCTTATTTGTAATATGTTCCTCTCCAACTAGTTTCGCAAATAGATGATCAAATAATTTGGAAAAACCCCCGACCATCATCGACTTGTTACTGTAGACCGATCAGATTTCAATTCAAGAAAGAGACAACCGAACTATCGATTAAAGAAGAGAAKTATTTTAAGRAAAAAATTAGCCTTGTGAAGCCAACAMAATTAACCGCATCTAATAGAAAAATAGTTATTACACATAGCTTGCACCTTACTATGGTAGAAGCAAAAGTGTGCAACGCGATCAGCGAATCTTCCGCTGCAAAGTGTTATATATGTTCAGCACGGCCAACAAAAATGAACGATGTTCAAAAATGTTTGAGTAAAAAGTTCACACAACATTTTATGAATKTGGCTTATCTCCACTGCATTCATACATACGCTTCTTTGAATACTTTTTACATGTTTCATATAAACTAGAGGTCAAAATGTGGCAAGTAAGAGACACAGAGAAGAAAAGTAAAGTATTGGAGAGAAAAAACAAAATTCAGA
>NW_017537448.1:68073-82122 GCF_001853355.1 Bactrocera latifrons
GTCCAATAACAAGGAAATAAAAAATGTAGACTTCAGCACAGTCGGAAAGTGTCACGTACTTTAACAAACACAGATGTCATTAATGCACTATTGTTGCGCTCAGATCCCTYTATAACAGGACAGAGACAACTTCCAAAAAAAGACAAGTCGACTTTGTTGAAATCTGTTTATGAATTACTAGATGATTCTATATAATTTTTGTTTCCCTAATTTTTCTTTTATTGTTTTTTATATTGGATTTTTGATGATATGTATGTATATGTAAAACAACATTTTTCTAAAAATATAACTGCAATGTAGATAAAATAAAATAATTTCAATTTTATTAAAAAAAAAATTATTAGGTTTGTTTCGATCATTCCTATGGGAGCTATTGGATATAGTCGTTTGATTTGTCAAATTTTTTTATTATTTCTTATCTCTATTTTTGGAAAGAATTTCAACCCGCTATGTCAAGAAAAGTATTTTTGGCCGCTGTTCCATATAAGCGGGTCCACTGTGCACTCATATAGACATTGTATTAGGCAGCGATCTCATACTACAAATTATTCTCGAAGGTGTTGAGAAAATTACAAAAACACTTCTGGCACAAAATACCATTTTCGGTTGGGTCTTAAGTAGACTAGTTGCGGAAACAGTCATAACAATAACAACTCAATTTGAGGAAATCTCAAACGAGGACCTCAATACAGAATTGCGAAAATTTTGGGAGTTAGAAGAACTCCCCCTCCAATCAATCACAACCCCTGAAGATCGATATTGAGAGGATTTTTACAAATCCACAACTCCTCGATTAGGTAAGGGCCGGTACTTCGTTCGGCTATCACTAAAGTCAGAATTTCGCCACACACTCGCCTTAGCTCATTCCCGCACATCTGCTATCCAACAGTTTTTAAGTATGAAAAAAAAAACCTATTTAAAAAAGCGAGCAAAAACTAGAATGCGATAGGGTTTTAGAAGAATACCTCTATTTAAATCACATGGAGAAAGTAAGCCCAGGGGAACAATTCGTCAACGGAAATACTAATAATAGTAAAGCCAGACAGAAAACAACAAAAGTTAGAGTTGTCTTCAATGTCCAAGCGGGGGAATTCCCTAAATGATATTCTATTCACACTCACACTCCAACCAAATTTAGTGCTCCTCATTTTAAACTGGCGTATATACAAATACGTTTTCAATGGAGATGTCAAAAAAATTCATCGACAAATGGTCGTACATAAAGATGATCAAGATTTTCTGCGAATTATTTACCGAAAATCTCCCAATAGTCCACTATGCGACTTTAAATTTAAAAAAAGTTACCTTTGGCGTAAACTGTGTCCCAAACCTAGCCATTCGTACACTCAACGAACTGGCAGAAGACACAACGTCAGAATATCCTACAAGTGTTGAAAACACAAACGTATGTAGACGACATTCTGTCTGGAAGTCACAGTCCTCCACAGGTATACGAGTCACTAGCACAAGTGACACAAGCGCTCTATAAAGCAGGGTTTCCGTTAAAAAAGATAACGGCGAATCATCCTAATATTTTAAAAGATATACCTAAGGAAAATCTGTTAGACACTAATATCCTTAAATTGAAAAAAAGGAAAACAAAAACTTTGGGGATACAATGGAATGCGATATCTGACCAGTTTTCATACACTAATGAGTCAATATAACAAAGAGGCAAATTTTATCCTCGGTGGCAAAACTTTTCGAACCCGCACATAGCTTTCGCAAATTATGAAACAAGCAAAAATTCTAATATAGGAATTCTGGGTAGACGGAACTGACAGGGATGAACAAGTGAAACCACTTCGTTTAGAAAAGTTGGCCTCGTTCGCGGGTAATTTAAATGATATCTCACAGATACAAATCCCACGATGAATAAATTATGCCCCAGAGAACAAAGTCGAAGGCTTCTGTAATGCCTCTGAAAAGGCATATTGGGCCACCATCTATGTGCGCACACARTCCGACACAGTGACCACCAGCCACCTGCTATTAGAAAAGGCCAAGGTGGCTCCACTAAAAGCAATAAGTCTACCACGACTGGAACTATGTGGTGCGCTACTACTAGCCAAACTAGTATCCACGGTGCAAACGCATCTAAATATGGCAAAATATAAATGTATCTCTGGTCTGATTCCGAAATTGTATTAGCCTGATTAGAAAAACCTCCACATGCATGGAAGACGTATATTTCCAATCGAACGTCTCAAATCCTTGACCTAGTGGGATCAGCCACTTGGCGACACGTGGCCAGTGCTGACAATCCTGCCGACCTAGGTACAAGAGGGTGTAAGCCTCTGCATTTTGCAACCACCACTCTTTGGTGGAATGGTCCTCGATGGTTAACAGAATCTCCCGATTCTTGGCCACGATTGCCCATGCGCAGCATAATCGCCCCAGAAAGTCCAAAATCGACTGACATACGTCAGCTATTTTYATCATACCCGAGCACTCCGAGTAATCGCTTACATGTTAAATTTCATCAAGGGACTCAAAATTAGAGTGAAGGGAGAACCCACCAAAACATAGAAAAGGCAAAGGTCGCTCTTATCATTTATACTCAGCCGCGCCACTTCAGCTGCGAGATGCCACTACTAAGAGAATCGAAGCCTATTGACAAACAGAGCTCACTCTTAGTACTAAATCCATTTCTAGATACGAAAGATCTGCTTCGTTCGTATGATCAGCTTGCCAACTCAAGTCTGACATATAACGAACGCCATCCTCTAATAATACCAGAGAAGTCTCGACTTGCATCATTGCTACTCAAGTATATAAACATACTAATGTTGCACCAAGAGTTCTATATTCCCCGACTTAAGCCTCAAATAAAAAAGTGCATTTTCATGAGCAAGTTCTGCACTACGCACAAACAGAAGATGAGAACATAAATTATGACAGCACTTCCACCGGAACGCTGCAACTTCGCTCTGCCTTTCGCTATTACAAGTGTCGATTTTGCCGGGCCTTTTCAGATAATGGCGTCCGTGCTAAGCTCTTCCACACTCATGAAAGGCTAAGTGGCTGTCTTTGTCTGTTTTACGACAAAAGCAGTGCAGCTCAAGCTATGTTCTAATCTGACAAAAGAGGCTTTTCTCGCGGCATTTGCTCGCGTCGTCGGACGACGGTTTTCCGTTAGACAATGGAAAAATCTTTATCGGGGCTCAAAGAGATACTGAAAAACAGTTTGTGGGCTTTATTAAACAAGTCTACGCTGAGATCATACAAAAGTACGCTGGTTTATGGGAATCAGATGTAAAAAGCTTCAAATCCCACTTAAAAAAGGTAGCTGGAAACTACAAATTTAATTACGATGATTTAAATATTATATAAAYTTATTTAAAGGACCTCTGCAAGAGCTATCGACGGAAAATATCAGAAAATGCGCCAAAGCTTGGAAATTATGTACTTATTGACGATGATTGTCTCCCACCTACAGAGTGGCGACTTGGCCGCATAGAAAAGCTTCATTACGGCTCAAATCCGGTACTAAATAATCCGAACATAATGCTGAAACACAWATGAAAATAAAATCAATAGATCAGTGAAAATAAATCAATAAAACCGCAACCCGCAGCAAACCGTTAAAAACTACAATAAAATTAAATCTACAGAAATGGTCGGGCAATACGACGGACTCAGTCATGCCACATAACGTGGCACAATCGCCCATTCTATTTATTTACTGTCATGTATATGCAAATACCATTTTGTACAGAGATCAAGATGGACGTGGGCATGTCTACTATTCCAACACCAACTATCCGGTCGGCAACCAACGTGGCACGTACTGGGCCTATTCCTTCGCCCGCCCAACCAATGCTACTGCATCGACTACCGCTTCTGGTAGTGGCTCACGAGCAGGCTATGTCGCCGAAAACACCGACTACAGCACTGTGGGCTCTTTAAGGAATTGTCACCGACACAACGCCATMATGTTGCCCTGGCACGTGAGCACTGCCTCAACTGCCTGTTGCACACACATGTGACGCAGGAGTGTGTTCCGCACATTCGTTTACATAAAAAAACCTTAGTTCCGCAATATTGTTAAAGTGAAAATCGAATTAAAAGTAACTTGAACCTCATTTCCCACATTTGTAAATAAATTAAAAGATTTAATTAAATCCATTCATTAAATCCTTACAAGTGAAACGAGTGTTTTATTTAAGAAAGTGGTAAGTGTCACAAAGATAAAGGTGAAGTGCGCACCTATTCAAACAAATACGATTGAACAAAATTTTCATACTATTGATATTTGGCAAGAGTTAATGCAAAAGAATAAATTTAAAAAATAATTATTTTTTTTTAATGTAAAATTCTAACAAAAAGTTTCAAGTCCTTAAGAATAATATTCAATTTTGTGACTTATCAATACTTTTAATCAGTTTAATTTAACACTTATTGGTACACAATATTTTTGGTTAAACCGTATGTAGCCAACACAAATAGATTCGACGGTTTTCCTACACGARCATGCAACATATAGTTGCCCATGAGAAAAGCATGGATTTTCCAAATCTAATCCACAAATGGACATTGTTTGGCCTTGAGATTTATTTATCGTGTCGATGGTATAATTCGAATACGTGACAACAGGACCACTTCATCTTTAAACTTTCCAGTTAATATGGTTGCTTCAAGGATATTTCCGGTCAATTTTTATAGCCACACGCGTACCATTGCATAATCGAGGTGTATTCAAATTACGTAGGAGAATAATAGGTGAACCATTCTTTAATCGAAGATTATGTGGTGGCATTCCGGGTATAACTAGTGAATTTAAAAATTCAATTGAAAAATTAACACTTTCATTTTCATTAAGAACAGTATCGATTGAGCTAGATATGATTCAAGTAATTAATCTGTATATTCGGAAAAATACTCCGAATCAAAAATAGCCTTGTTCATCTGCAACAGTCAACATAATCCCATCATAAATAATTTTTTGCTCTGCCGTCAGCAATGACTCACTGTTCACGATAATTGTTGTTAAATTAGCTTGATAATATTGTTTTTCACGTTGTAAATCGGTGTTGATTAAGTCGGTGGCTGCGCGAGTTGATGATAGCATACCATAAGGATTAAGTGGTAGATTTGAAATTAAAATGCATTAAACCTCGATCAAAACTAACGCTTCAGTGTACATCTCTGGTGTATAATCTATGTTTTGGCATTGATTAGTTTGTCTAATTCGGTTCAATACTTGTATATCTTCTGGCATACAATTTTTATATTTTTCCCACATAATTTGTTCTTGCGATGGATAACATGTAAAGCCCGACCGAAGGTTCGGCTTCGGCTTCGGTTTGAACATTCGGCTTTGAAAATGCATTCGGCTGTGCATTCGGCTTCGGCCAAAAAAAAAAACGAATTTTTAGCCGAATATTACTTTTTTAAAACCAAGTGTTTATTAATAAAAAAAATAGCATACTTTTTGGCGACATTTATTGCTTTACGTAGAGAACATTTTTTGTCTTTTGCTGTGACAGTTGCACAACGCAACATTGTTGTCAATATCAGGAACAAACAAACGCGTTGGTAAGGTGTTAAAATAAAAACAATTTACTTATAATACTTCTATTTTTCTTTAAGCATTTAGATTAAGATGTCCAAGATTTGGGATCATTTTGTTCGCAAGAAAAAAACTGCCATCTGCAATGTTTGCAAAAAAGAATTGTCGCTTGGGCACGAGGATAAAAAAAGGCAAACAACCCATAATATAAAAAATCATTTGAAGAAAATGCACCCGGAAAAGTGGAATATATTTATAAAGTCGACGGAGATAGCCAGTTTAAGTATTCCACAGAAAAGAAAGGCAAACGAAAGCGAAATTAATATTATTAGCGACAAATTRCAAATTACCATGCCAGAAGCAATCGAACGCACAAATTTGTGGCCAGATGATCACCCGTTGGCACTTCAAATAGATAAAACTATAATGGATCTCATTATTGTTGATATGCTTCCCTATAGCATAGTGGATGGTGCAGCATTTCAAAGGCTTAATTTTGGAAATCCAACTATGCCGGCGAAATACAAACTGAAAAGTGAAAAATTTTTCAGAACATCACTGATGCCGGTCACTTACGAAAAAGTTTTAAAAAAGGTTGTTGCTSTCTTAGAAAAAGCGAAATGGACCAGCATAACCACAGATATTTGAACCAATTCTTCTAAAAGCTGTTCGTTGTTGCGCCTGACTGCACATATGATTTATGGACCTGAACGTATAAAAGTTATACTAGGCGCCAAAGTCTTGGAAGACGACCATACTGGAAACTACATAGCTGAAAAGCTGTCTGAAACGATAAATAATTTCAAAATAGGAAATAAAGTGCATCTRGTTGTAACAGATAATGCGCGTAATATGTCTGCTGCAATGCGCATAGGTGATTTGAAATGCTTTGGTTGTGTAGCGCATACTCTACAACTTGTTTTGCATGATTGCGTGCTAAAAAACGAAGAAATTGACCACATTATTAAAAAGTGTTGTAAGATCGTCGGACACTTTAAAAGAAGTGAACAARCTTATCGACATCTTAATCAGTATCAAGAAATGTGTAGCGTTCCAAAACACAAGTTGATACAGGACGTTGTTATCAGGTGGAACAGTATGTATCTAATGTTAGAGAGACTGTTAGAGCAAAAGAGCGCATTAGTTTTATATGCGACAGAGAAAAACTCGATAGACTTTCCGACTGGATATGAGTGCAAACGTATAAGCAAACTGGTTTCAATTTTGCAACCCTTTTATGAAGCTACGCTAGAGCTTTCACTTGGTTTAGCCTCCATATCTATGGTCATTCCATTGGTACGTATGTTGCAGAAGATACTTCAAACTGAATGTGAGGAACATGATGAACTGGAATTTTTAACGAAAAACTTGCTTGATTCAATTAACAATCGTTTCCAGAATGTAATGAAAAACGAATTAATGATTGCAACATTCCTTGATCCAAGGTTTAAAAAAAAATATTTTTCAACCGATCAAGTAGATATTTGTAAAAACAAAATTTATAATTATGATGAAAATAACAATAATGAAGAAGAATGTTCAGTGACAGAGAGTCCATTGCATCCTCCAGTGACTGACAATTTCACAAAAACAAGACTTTGGGACATGCACGAYAGCTCTCTAATCGTTGAGGAAATATCAAAAACACAATCGCAGGGTATTTTTAAAGAGGTGAACGACTATTTACAACAACGTCTACTACCCAGAGACACAAATATATATCAATATTGGCATTTAAGCTCATTTGTCTCTTTAAAATCTATAGCGCTAAAATTTCTTTCCGCTCCACCGAGCAGCGTGGCTAGCGAGCAACTTTTTAGTGCCGCTGGGCAGCTTTACAGTGATAGGCGTTCAAGCCTGCTCGGTTATAATGCTGATAAGCTCCTGTTCTTACTCTACAACATAAAATTATTAAACTTTAATTATTAATTTTATACATACATACATGTACATATGTATATTTCCAAGATCTCCATGAACTTAAGATTTTTTTTTTGTTTTTAGACATGAAATGTCATTTTTAATTTAAGTGTTTATTTGTATACAAAATACGGCTTCGGCTTCGGTATTCGGCCGAATGTTTTTTTGATGCCGAAGTTCGGCTACGGCTACGGCTTCGGCCAAAATTTTACATTCGGTCGGGCTCTAATAACATGTCGTCAAAATAATTGCAAACAGCTGACGAATGTTATTGGCCGTTGATGTTTGTTTGTTTGTTTGCAGGAATTCAAAAGAAGTTGTGTTATTAACAAATACAAACGTAATAGAAGCATTCACGTTGCTTAGGATGTACCGTGTAAAGTCGCCCCAATGTCTTAGCTTTGAATATGCCCTATAATGTACGAATGTGGTTTTCCTTGTTTTTGTGGCTCCCATTTTTTACCGGATGATGAAATATCGTGAAACATCAGTATATGTGACCTGGTYTACGGAAAGGGGGCTTAGGTGTCAAAAAATCAATTTTCACTTTTTAGTTGATTCGGATGGAAGATGAGATGCTTTTTCACGTGATAGAATCCAAAAAGTCATAACTGGTTTGAAAGTTCCCTAAAAATGTAGAGAAAGAAGAGTAAAAATACGAACAAAAAAATAATTTTTTTGTAATGAACAAAATTCATTGAACTATAAGCTATAAAGACATGATTATACACTAGAAAAACGTATTATGGGCCAAAAATAATAATGCTGAGTAGTTTATGTATTTTTCTTTGTTGTCGTTTTCCTTTCCATCTTTTTACGTGTTGATCCTGAGGAAGATGGACCTGGTTCCTCGTCTGGTTTGAGAACATCTTCAATAGTTTTTGCCTTCCGTTTCTTCGATGGCAAATCTTTCGGCAATGGAGCCACAATATCTACTTTAGATATATCCGAAACTAAGCTGCGAAGATTGTGATAGATRTACCACTGACGTTCCAAAGATAAACCGGCTGGTTGTATAACTTTCGGCATTTCAGAATCGATAGGTTTTAACAGAAGCTTAAAGGACTGCACTTCTTCACTGTCTGCGAATTTCTTTGTTTTTACACAATCTGAAGAGATTATGAAATGATGGAATTGCGTTATTCCTGCGTTATTCCCACAAGTGACTTGTACAGTGGTTTAAAATAGCTGTCCCATTCATACCAGACGACTTTCTCAGGCGATACAGCTTTATTATAACATGATGCCTCAACACACTGCAGTAAATCTGCATACGTGTCAATGTTACTGACAGCATACTTACTTTTGAAAATACCGAAGTAACGATCAGGATCGARCTTAGTGTGCCCCGTAAGTAGAAAATTGAATAAAATAGCTTTTGGGGTCTTACCCCGAGCCAAACACCATAGCAGGTATGATACCACAGTGTTATTCTTATTCTGCCCAACTCAATTGTCACAGAAAAGAACGAGTGTTTCAATGTGTTTATAGTAGGTTTCCAGGTGATAATGCAGGATGCTCACAACACAGTTCCGTCCTTTACCAACGTCATATTTTTCGTCTAACATGTAATTGTACTGTAAAAAAAAAATTATAAGTAAGATCCTGTAAAGGCGGAGAATTTGAGTTCCTATGATTCAGTTTAAAATTGTAACCTGAACTTTTTGTTTTTCGTCTGTAATTCCGAATACTCCGCACCTCTTGGTTGCTTTGAAGTATGCTGTACCAGGTTGTTGTGGACTGACAGGGTAGTGAACGGTTTGGRCAAAATCAAATGACAGAACGACTGCTGTAGGGTCAGTATTTCTACACCAACTTTGATAATATTCTCGTTGATTTCGGACTCGGTGGAGGTGATCAAGAAATTGATTAAGCTTCTGTTCGCGTTCAATGTCAGGAACACCTTTGGCTTGCGCAATTGATATTGCGTTTCCTATTAAAAGAAAAAATACTGAATTTAATCTCAACCTGTGATACATGTATAAAATGAGCAAATAATGAGCTACTTACCACGGCAGACATCGCAGAGATCATCCGATGGTTTCATAACTATAACGTAGGGTATGTATTTGGACCATATCCGTCGAAAACTGCGGWTACTCATCTTCAATTCGTCATCACTGAGTGAAGAAATGTATTTTCGATAAATTGAGGACTTCGTCTCGCTGGATGCAAGTTTCATTATACGAAAATCCTTAAATTTTGGGAGTCGTCCGGGCAGTGGAGGAGCCATTAAATTGGCTACAGACTCGATGAATTTAACAGCTTTTTCGATGTCAGCCGGTTTAAATGATTTTGGATGTATACTCGGTTATTTGCTAGTCCGTGTTGGCGCACTGTTACACCCTGTGCGGCAAAATGACGTACTAAATATTCGTAACGTTTCTTCCCACACGCATGTACAAAAAGGAAAAACGAACGACAAACAGGTACTCTGTAGAAGGTAAATGTAATTTTATGCCTCATAACTTCTGTATCCTGTCTCTTTCCATATTTCTTCCGCCCAGCAAGCTTTGCGTATACACTTTCTAGCTTTTCGTTACTCATAATTCCAGCTTCGATGTGACTTAGTATGACTAAATCAAGTTCATTTTTCGACATCTCTAAGCAATTGTTCCGCGTACTCTCGATCATTTCCCGTGGTATCAGTGTATGACATTTATTATTACAACAATCTTTTGAAAGAAATTTTGTTAACAGCTCCTCCTCTACTTCACCAGCCTCCTTTACTTCAACAACAGACAGGTCAATCTTAACAAAAGTTTGTTCGGTATCACCTTCTGCCTGAGATACACATACTTCGTCTTCATCATAATCGCTCACTTCATTGTTTTCATCATCCTTTTCATGGAAATATTGTCCGTATACGGCACTGAACTTCTCATCAACACTCATGTTTCATTTCATGCGAAATGCAAAGACGATAATCAACAGAAACACTTACACAAATATGATAACAGAACATTCGGAAAGAGAGACGAATGAAAACAAGACAACAGCAGCTGCGCGATATTAGAGTACACGTCACTTCTTCAGTGTTACTTTTTTAAATGTTAAACACTAGCAACTTACAAGATGAACTATAATAATACTACTACTATAATAATTTCCGACCAAAAACAACACTTACTAGACGTCCTTGCAGCCTCTGGAAAGGAGAACAATTAATGAGATAACGAGAAACTGACGAAACGAGGTGTTTATTTGTAACAGCTGTTTCCCAGAAAACTAGTTTTCGCACGTTAGCTCCCTTTTCGTAGACCAGGTCACATATATCAGTAAGTGTCGTTATTGGAGACTCAAGCGCTCTTAGAGAACGTTTTCTTTTGTGAAATATACACGTTGACCGTTTTCAAGATGGACTGCAAGGTGGTGGACAGAGGGATCTCTCTAGGGTATGGGAAAGCTAAGAATATGCCACAAAGCTTCGTTGCTACTAATATATCTACCCATTTGGTATTGTGTTATTTTGTAATTTTTAGTTATATTTTTATTTCAAATATGGCCAAATCTTTGCTTTTGTTGACGTATTTACAAATGTACCTATTGATGTGAGCATCATGATTTTTTTAAAGTAATGCTGAATACGGAACCACCCACTGATTATCAAATCTACTGAATTTCTAAAATTCGGCSATCGCATTGCAAAGTATTACATTACATGCCGGTACATTGGATAACCGTCAATACTGTGATAGTGGCATTCGTTAGCGGCTTTGGAAAATTTTTCTTACACTTTCCATTTTCCATGCTTGGTGACGCCATGTTAAAAGCACAGCATGGCCGGTGGATCATGTGTTTGGTAACTATATTAAACAATTCTTGATCGATTGATGGGTCTTCAGCTGAAATTATTTGATCAAGTTCTTTTGGATGGATTTTATCTTGATTGTAACTTAAAATGTGGGCGTGAGACAAACCGCGCTTTTCCCACTCAATCGAATGCAGCCAACAACGTGTGATACCAAAAACTGAATATTTAACAATAAAATCAATAAAGGATTTTAATTTTTGTTTGAACACCCCTAATTAAATCGATAAATTCCTGTTAGGATTACATGTAAATGTAATAAATAAAACCGGTGGGCCGTAATGGCGTACATGTTTCGTGGACCACCGATATAGCTTGAAGGTAGAATGAAAGCATTACCGATGTCATTAGGGTTTAAATTTCCATCGATGTTTCTAACAACAGTATCCCGAAAGTGAATATATTCTTCCGATCGTAATTTAGCCTGGTTGTATCGAATAAATCGCAAGCATTCGCTTTCAATCTTAGCATACATATCAACAGGATAAACAGCTGATGGAATAGCTGCCGATATCTAAGGATTTAGTTATMCTGATTTAATCTAATCATTAATCGGTGTGTGTAGTAGTTCATTGAACTAACTTTTTTATCTTTTTTATATATAATGAAATAAGAAACTAAAATGCATCCATATAATAAGAAAGTATTATATAGCAATGTTTGAATGCGTAGAGTATTTAATATCTGGTGAATTTTCGAAAGCAAGACGAACAAATGATGTAAGTGTTACTGAGCGGCTGGTCCAGAGAACTTAAAATATAGAGAAGGTGCAAATTGAATTCTGTATGATGTTCGATTGGACGGCTAACAGAACTTATATGATTGTGATAGTAAATTCACCATTCTCGCTGCTATTTATCAGAAATGGGCACGTTCAATGGCAGAAATATATGTAAAACGACTGAATTCATGCGAGAATGAATAAAGAGAGATGCTTTGAAGAAAAATATACAAAGTCACACAAAGAATCATTCTCCGAATAACATATGCGTGATTCATTTTTTTCATATGAACCATTTTTTTTCAGAAAAATGGTAAAATTTTTAATTTTTTTTACAAAATCGTGAAAAATTAAATAAGAGATAATATAATTTTAGTTTTTAATTTTTAAATATAAATTTTATTAAAGACGAAATCAGCAAATCTTGTCGAAAGTATTTGGATAAATTGTCTAATCAAGAAAACTTACTGGCAATAAGTTTACTAGGCAATAGTATGGATGTTAGACGCTTAAAACGAACTAACATTTTGGATCTTCCATATATATTTTAAGTAGTTTTAAGAAGTTTAAGCAAATTAATAATTTACGAATATATTGATCAGTCTCAATGGAGAACAATCAATCCTGTCACTATTAATGTATTTAAAAAATTTGCTGATTGTCATTTGATAGATTGCGAATAAATGTATATTAAAAAAAAAGAAATATTTCAAATAAATTATATTTATTTCGACTATTACAAAGTGAAGTTGTTCAAAATGAACTTCATTTCTTCAAAGAAAATTGATGACCTTCATGAAATATGCATATTCGCATTTTTTCGTTATCATTTCCATATTTGTAGCAATAGAATTTCCATATCATATACATATGTACTTATGTACATATATTATTTCTTTGGCACATTTGTTTGTATGGTTGCGAAAGCAAATGCGAGCCACATACATATGTACATACATTCWTAATAACAAGTGTCMCACGCATCTTTCGCATCTCCGTTGTCGCGGTCAACCAATGGCCGAAGCTCTCCGTTTGTGAAAGAGTTATCACAACGTTGTGTGGTTGGTAGAAAATCCGAGCCGATTGTTACCGCTTCCCTTGCCGCAGTAACAGCTTCGCCAACGAAGTAGCGTAAATATATATAATTATGTATGAGCTTGCATACATATCGACGCTGATTTTTGCGAGGCACAAAAAAATATTTTAGAATTGACAAATATTGTAAATCGACAACAGCTATGTTACCACTTTTTTCACTTCTTTCTTAGAACAAACACCAGAAAGATGTTCAATTTATGATTTTTAGGTTTTGCCATCGTCGCCAAAAGACGCTTGTTGGCARAGGCATGCTCGGGGTGATGTTACATTGTCTGTTTTTATGAATGAAGCGAGGTCGCCTGTAGATTTGCGCCTGTGTTTATGAATGAAATCGGTTTTTCTTGTAAAATTTACTACATTTGAGCTTCGCCAATTCGGCTGCCATATTGACTTTTGATGTTTCAGCTATTTAGACAATTGTTGTTTTTGTATAACAATGCTTAAATTTTTTGTTGGTGACATATTCACATGTGTATGCATATCTTTGTATGCTTGTGCAGATTTGTTTGGAAGTGTATACAAATATATGTACATATGAATGTATGTGCATATATGAATGTATGAACATACAGATCAATGCGCGAGTTAAGTGTGTCAAGCAAAGAAAAACACAAAGTTGTTATAATGAAGTGTACTCTGCTTTATTGGTTCTTCTGAACTGTATTCTTAAAAACTAAAATTCAATCAGCAGTGCTCAATTTTCGAGGAATTGTTGAAGTTAATATTACGTAAATAAAGTGCTCAAGTGTCGTTATGTATAAAGTTCGCTTAAATATTTCCGAACTATGCATAATCGATATTAAAGCAATAATTAATAACAAACGAAAATACTGCTTGATYGGCAATATCATATTTCGGTTGTTTATAATTTAATTTGATTCTTCGATCATTGATCACTTTCAGCCTTCAAGGTTAAGCCTGAGCTGTGGTTTTGGTATTGTTGGAGGTGAAGTTGTTGTTGTTGCTGTGTGCCTTGTTTGAAAATTC
>NW_017537448.1:82482-89198 GCF_001853355.1 Bactrocera latifrons
ATATATTATTTCTCTTTCTTCAAAGTTAATTTCAAATTGGTTATTGTCTGCAAGTGGTGATATAAAATATCTTTTAACATTTACTATAGTTTTGGGTACTTTTATTAAAAATAGAATTTTATGATTTTTGTATTTTGCTACTCCTAATTTAATGTTTTGTAATTTATWAAAGTCAATTTCCAGTGATTGTATTTCTTCAGTTGTTAAMATATTGTTTACCATGACTTTGTTATTTGCAGCAATGATATTGTTTTGGATGTGTTCAATATTATCATTTAAAATTTTTATTTTTAACATAATATCCATATAAAATAAATGTGAACGAATATCTTTGTTGGATTGATCTATACTATTAGATTTTTCTGCAATCTTTTGCCTGTCTATTTCGATAGTTTTGGTGAGTTTCCTCAATGTATCATTGAAATTATTGTTTATAAGTATATTATTGTTAAAAACTTCTATTATGTTGTAATTATTTTCGTCAATATTATTTAAACGGTTTTCTATTTGGAAGCTATCTTCATCATCCATAGTACCAGCTATCCATTTTAGGACTTTTTATTTTTATTTATCTTTAGGGTATGTAATTTAGCTCTAGCTTTATTTATTTCTGAGGGGAGAAGTTCTTTATAATCTACTAATTTTAAATGTTGCACATTTTATCTGAAATTTTCAATTGTTGTTTCTATTTCATTAAGATCTATAATGTGGAGTATGGCTGTGTAGTCTGAAATAAGTTGTACATCGCTTAATTTTATTTCTACGTATCCATTTTTATTTTCGTTGATGGGTTGRATGATCAGAGTTGGTATTACCAGTGGTATTATCATTAGGATTAATAAACCTGTTGATGTCCAGAGTCCCTGAAAATTTATTTTTTCTTTTAATGTTGCTTGGGTATATATTTTCTAAATTCGACTAAATTCGCCTTGTAATTTTTTACGTAACCTTCCTGATCATTTTGTGTGAATTCCTCCCTATTTTCGTTCCTTTTTCTTATAATTTTGTTTTTTACTTCCAAAATTCTATTTATAATTAGTGTTTTCTCTATTTTTCCTTCTATTATATCTAAAGGTTTTTCCTTTATTGTGGAATGTATGAACTTGTTGTACCACTCAATGCATTTGTATACCCGTTCTTGTGTTGACCATTGTGAATTTTGTGCTTCCAGTGTCCTAAAATTTTCGGATAATGTACTGTGGAGCCTTTCTATATCTGAATTTCCCGTATGGTTGTTTGGCTTTGTAAAATGTACTTGAATATCTTCTGTTTTTAAGAAATCTTTTACATTGACTGAGTTGAACTCATTATCAGTAATGATTTTTCTTGGTTTACTTCTCATTGATAAGTACATTCTAATTTTCTTGATAATTGTGTTACTATTTCTGTCTTCCAACGGTATAGCTGTTGCATGTTTAGAAAATTTATCAACGAGTGTGATAAAGCTATGTTTTTTTATAGTGTAATGTAATGTATAGTCCATATGTAAAATTTCATTAACGTCAGATGGTGTTTCTGTGATATTAAATTTTGCTTTAAAAGGGTTTGATAATTCGGGTTGTGGAGCACGGTGCTCGCTCGTACCGTAGTTGTGGTTGGCCGTGGGGAAACGATCGGCGCAAATGATTCCACAAATGTTTAATAAAAAACAAAAGGTTTCTTATAATAAATGTATTTACATATAATAAATTGGACAAACACTTACCACGTCTGGATCGGTGAGCGGTCGCAAAAGAAGAGAATGCGCAACTTTTTAGTTATTGTTTAGTTGCGCACGAATTAAAACTTCGAAAAAAGTTCGAAAAAGAGGAAAAGAAAATATTGTTCTGCCGATACAGACGTGGCATTCAACATTCTCCCCGCCTTGCAGTATTACTGCAAATGCAGTTTACAATATATTACTTAAAACTAACTTAATTAACTGGCTCCTACACTTCCTCTTCCACGTCTTCTTTGCAGATGGGGTGGCCGACGAGACGAATCGAGTCAAGTGCGGTCCGGAAAATGCTGCCGAGATGAATCGAATCTCTTGGTCATTGCAATGCCGCCAATTTGCATAGAAGTCACCACTTTCCGAGGTCGGCGAGACGACTCGAGTCTAACTCGATCCTGGGTAGGCGGTAAATGTGAGAAGCGTTGGCAGCCAGTGTACTTTATGGTACCGATATTATACGACACCGGATATTATATATCCCAGTGTCGTATTTTGGGCGATGAGTTAGCCCATTGCTGCTGGTTGTAACCCAGGCAACATGAGCCGGGAGTAAACGTTCGCTCCCAAGATTACTTCGACTGGCGCTGCCCTGTGAAATTCGTTATCTGCCAGTCTTAAGTTGCGGAATTGTTGAACCTTACCTTACTGGCGTAGGTGGTAATGGACGACGTTGTATTTTGGGCACTCACGGAGATTTCTGTTTCTCCAACATGGTTGTCCCGAAACATTACKGCGTGCATCGGCTTGACGACGAGTGTCTCGTCCACGCCTTCGCTTCGGATGGGGTGGCCGGCGGAACGAATGGAGTTCCGCTCGGTCCGGACGAATKGAGTCTCAGTCAGTCGTTGCCATGCCGCCAATCCGAAAGGAAGTTACCAGCACGCCGAAGTCGGCGAGACGACTTGAGGCTTGCTCGATCTTGGGCGTGTGGTTTGCGGGAGAGGCATCGTTTGTCAGAGCTGTGCGTGTTACCGTCATGCACTGAATTGGGCTGATTGTTGACAATTCTATTAGTCGAACTGTTACTGTTGCTGTTGTTGCTGTCATTAGCCACCACGGCCAATGTGGAAGAGCCGTTGGAGTTGGCTGTTTCGTTCAGAATGTTAGCCAAATGATGTGAGGGTGTTGATGCCGGTATTGGCGKCTGTTGTGGTGGCTGATGCAGCTGCTGTTGCTGGATTTGCAGCGGTTAATTCTGAAGCGGTTGTTGTTGCGCTATCACCGTTGGCTGATAATTGTGGGYGATGTCTTTTCGACTGCTGTTGCAGCATAGTCTGTTGATGGGGCGATTGTTGTTTCTGTTGTGTAAATAAAAAATTAGTATTAATTTTACTACAAAAATGGTTTTGTGTTTGTTGTTTAGCTATTGCTGAATTTTGTCCGTTGATATTACCATTTATCTTCGTTTCTTCGGAGGGAACGGAACCTGTTAAAACCCAACACTGTACGTTGTGCAACGAGGGAACCGAAGATTTTCGATTTTACCCCATTTATAATGATTTTCGGGTAAAGATCCGCTCCAATCAACAAGTCAACCTTTTGACTCGTATAGAATTTTATTCGCCTGCCTTTTAATTTCTTCATCGTGTATCTTTATTTTAGAATAAACAGGTTTATTCGTATTTGTTATCTGGTGTTTTATATTATGTGTGTGGGTTAACTTTTCTCCTTCTCTATAAAACATATTAGAATATTTTCGCAAAATCAAGTCTATATATATATTTCTTAATCATTCATATCATCTCTATAGAGTTTTGACACGCTTTCCAAATTTAAGGTTGAGGGTTCCAGTGTAGGGTTTTTCGTATTTATGAATTTTATTTTATTTTTATTAATTTCAAGAAAATCTTCATCAAGATTAATTTTTGCATTTAATGCTTTTGGTATATTTTTACCAATTAGTCCGTTGAAGCTTTTATTTCTGAATGAGGTTAACTTCCAAGCCTTTTTATTCGGGTTATTAAATTCTTGAGGTACTTCTGTTATAATTTCAAAGTCTATTTTTGTCTGTCCTGATAGTGTACTATATATGTTAGGTTTTACTAATTTAGTCCTTTTATATTCTTTTAATGAATGTTCGTCGATTAGGGTTGTCGTAGAACCGGTATCGATTAAACATTTAATCATATTTTTACCTATTGTTAAATTTACTATCGGAAATGTTGTTCTCGCTGGTTAATTGAAAATTTACCTCACCAGTTTCTTCTGTATTGGTATGATTTTCTAGAAGATCTGCGACATTATTTTGGTTTCTACTTGTGTATATTGGATTTCTATATGCTCCTAAATTTCTTGAAAATTGTTGTTGTGTTTGGGGATTATCTTACCTCGAATTATTGTTTTGGTTTTGAAACCAGTTATTTGTTTGCCTGCCTTGATAATTATTTTGATCTACATAGTTACGGCGTGGACTGAAATAATTACCATTATTTGGCTGTATATTGTTGCTTTTGTTAAATTTATTTTCTATTAAACCACACTTCTCCAGACAATAATATGCTTCTCTAAGGCTTATTATGTTTCTACTATGCTCAAAAATGTTTTTAATATCATTGCCTCGTTTATTGCTGGACAAAACTCTTTTGGTTTACCCAGGTCTTGATAGTATTTATTGTTTAACTTATCTAATATATTTTTAAGATAATAAAATGAATGGCTTACATTATAATTTCTTACGTTCAGCGCCTTGTGGTACAGTTGATGATACGATTCGCGAACTCCAAAATTCCTCAGGAGTTCTTGTTTTACTTGTGACCAGCTTGGATTGTCGAGAGCTCTGATTGCTTTTCTGCTTCCCCTGGATTTTTTTTTTGGGAGTGTCGCTTATAAAAATATTCCTGCATATTGGTACCAGCAAACAAGTCGATGAAAGGTACAACTTCATTAATGAATGATGTGACGTCGTATGTGTTATCTCCTCGGAACTCCTGGATTCTCGCTGCTTCTTTTAGTGCTTCCGATAGTGGTAGTTGTAGCAGATGGAGTTTGATTTGCTGCAGTTGAGTTAGGTGGTTGCTCCTCGTAGATTGCTTCGTTTTCTGCCACGTTCTTCGAATTTTCCATTGTATTGAATCGATTCGTGTTGATTTTTCCAATAGTTGCAGTGTGGTAAATTTAATTTCGATTTCACTTGAACAATTAAACGTATATTCGTTTCAGTTACTTTTCTTAAGAGAAGTAACCCCGTGACTGCGCCAGTTAAGTGTGTCAAGCAAAGAAAAACACAAAGTTGTTATAATGAAGTGTACTCTGCTTTATTGGTTCTTCTGAACTGAATTCTCAAAAACTAAAATTCGATCAGCAGTGCTCARTTTTCGAAGAATTGTTKAAGTTAATATTACGTAAATAAAGTGCTCAAGTGTCGTTATGTACAAAGTTCACTTAAATATTTCTGAACTATGCATAATCGATATTAAAGCAAAATTAATAACAAACGAAAATACTGATTATGCTTGATCGACAATATCATATTTCGGTTGTTTATAATTTAATTTGATTCTTCGATCATTGACCACTTTCACCCTTCAAGGCTAGGCCTGAGCCTGGAGGTGGAGTTGTTGTTGTTGCTATTGAAATAACTCGCGCGCATGTAATAATTATATTGATAAGTGATAAAATTATTATTTGAATTTCTGGACGTGCACATGCGTATACATATATTCATACATATGAGCATGTGCCTAGATACCTAAGATTAATATGATAGAAGATGTATGCACTTATATGTATATTGTTGTGATAAATTTAATTTCTATTAGAAAGAAATATAATACAAAAGTATTAATTATTATTATTAGTGTATGTAAAAACATACATATGTAATAATCAAATACAATTATTAAATATGTGACACTCAGCTTYTTGTCAAATGGACCTTTCGGTTTTATTACTTCTTGTCAGCTAACTTTACATTTGCATTGAATACAAACTTGAACTCAAAATTAACAAATACAGAAAATGAATGAAAATGAATACATAGACGAAAATGAACAAGTGTATGAGTATATGTAAAAGAGATAGAGATCACACGTCATAGTGATGACAACTCGGCCTCTCCTGACAAAACTCGTCCCGAGTTTTCGTGGTGTCAACTTCGTCCTCCGAACTATAATTGTCGTCTACTTCCGGATACACGGCACACCAAGGTTTAATTTTTTTGGAGGCTGCAATTGTACTGTATCGTCTTCGTGTACATTGCGCCCCATCACCGTCTTCAATCACGTACCTGTCGAACCTTAACGCCTTCTTAACAACGTAGGACCCTTTGTATTTGGGTTGGAGTTTACGCGACTCTCCAGTACTTTGTAGTGGTGCTTTTAGTAGTACTAGGTCGCCTTCTTCATATTCAACTGGTTTGCTGTACTTGGCATCGAATTTTGCTTTCCATTTCAGACGCGCCTTCTTGATATTTTCAATCGCCTCAGAACGTCGACCATTCATATGAAATTGTTCGTTATCATCGTGCAATGCGGCCAACACCCTATTTCCCCTCAGGTCGCGCAATGGAAAATCGTACACCAGATCTATTGGCGCAAACTTCKTAGTGGTATTAACCCTAGTGTTTATTGTCCATTGTAGTTGACGAATATGCGCATCCCAGTCTCTGGGATCACTTGTGGACGTTTCAAGTGAGCCAGCACCGCTTGTTTAACCCGCTCCGCTAACCCATTTGACCGTGGTGTTCTCACGGCCACTTTAATGTGTTGCATTCTGTAGGTTTCACAATAGGTTGTGAATGCTGCTGACGTGAATGCTGTGACACGGTCCATGACAATTCGTTGCGGTAAGCCAAAATACAGTGTTAGCTGATKCAAGGCATCAATAACTGGTTTCGTTTTTGTTCACCGGGTCGGCACGACAACTGTGTACCTCGTCAATGCATCGACAATGACTAAAACATATTCATACCCATGTCGACTCTTGACAAACGGACCTAAATRATCTAGGTGTATAGGTACAAACGGCAGAGGCGGGATATCCATCCCATAAAGTTCGCATTGCT
>NW_017537449.1:0-1287 GCF_001853355.1 Bactrocera latifrons
TTGAGTGTTCGCTGTTTGTGCGAAGTCTGTTACATGTTTAGTTGTGTGTTCGTTCTTCTTATCTTGGGGTGCTCGTATTGCTTCTTGTATTCGTTTATTTATATACTTATAATTTTATAGTACTGGATTAATTGCGTTGGTAGAGCTGGGTATGGTAATGTGCTGAGGTGAGGTGGGTGGTGTAGTGGATGGTGTAACTATATGCGCAATCAGGGAATATTGAAGGAAAATAAGTTCTTTGATATTCCACTTTTAACAGCGAAAAATGTGTACAAATACAGATCTCTCACATACTCAAGAATATGAAGAGACATAAATATGTATGTATGCATGCTCCTTATGATAGGTACTCCCAACACAGCATTGTGATATTTCCATGCTTCAATTTTTGCTTTCGCAATGTATGCAAATATATATGTATGCTTTTGCGTTTTGCCTTCGGCAATTCAATATTGACATGTAAACATAATTATGGTATGAGTATAATTTTCTATGAACGCATGCATAGTAATATTTATAGTCAATTTGGACTTGCATATTTAATAACTTTATTTGATTTTTACATAATATACTCTAATACTCGTATACTAATAAATATTTTTGTATTATGTTTCTTACTAATAGAAATTAAATTTATCACAACATTATATAAATTCGTCGTCTATCATATTAATCTTATTTTTTGCTCATATGATTGCATGTATACGCATGTGCACGTTGAGAAATTCCAATAATGTTTTTATCACTTATCAATATATTACATGTGCGCGCATTGAACGGCACGCTCATACAATTATATATACTTATATGTACATATATTTGTATACACTTCCGAAAAAATAATGCACAAGCAAACAAACATACATATGCGTACACATGTGAATATGTTACTAACAAAAAATCCAAACGTTGTTCCACAAAGAACAACAACGGTCTCAAATAGCATAAGCATGCCAAGTCAATATGGCAGCCGAATTGGCGAAGCCCAAAGGTAGTAAATTTTACAACAAAAACGACTTATTTCATAAATGCAAGCGCAAATTCCACAAGCGACCTCGCTTCATTCATAAAAACACACGCCGTAACATCTCCCCGAGCATGCCTTTGGCAAAAGCTGAAAATCATAAAGTGAACATCTTTCTGGTGTTTGTTCTAAGTGAGAAAAGTGGCAACATAGCTGTTGTCGATTTACAATATTTGTCAATTCAAAAATATTTTTCCGTGGCTCGCAAAAATCAGCGTCGATATGTATGCAATCTCATACAAAAACATACATACACTTGTGCT
>NW_017537449.1:2714-6421 GCF_001853355.1 Bactrocera latifrons
TCAGATTTTCTACCAACAACACAACGTTGTGATGACTCTTCGACAATACGAGAGCTTCGGCCATTGGTTGACCATGACAACGGAGATGCGAAAGATGCTGGCGGCACTTGTTATTATGAATGTATGTACATATGTATGTGGCTCACATTTGCTTTCGTAAACATACGGACAAATGTGCCAAAGAACTAAAAATAAAATTAAAATAATTTGTATCTAATTTTTCCCGATTTTGTAAAAAAGTTTAAAATTTTTACCATTTTTCGGAAAACAATAGTTCATTTGATACAAAATAATCACGCATATGTGACGCAGTGAATGCTTTCTTACATTCCCTGTGTGACTTTGTATATTTTTCCTTAAAGTATTTCCTTTATTCATTCTCGCGTGAGATCAGTCGTTTTACATATATTTCTGCCTTTGAATGTGCTCAATTCTGCTTAATAGCAGCGAGAATGGCGAATTCCGTACTAATTCTATAAGCTCTGTTGGCCGTCCATCGTACAGAATTCAATTTGCACTTTCTCTATGTTTATACATTCTCTGTCTGAGCGTGAAATAAAAATTACGTTCAAAACTATAAATTGCTCTAACAGACGTATGTCAGCTCTTTTGCTTATATTTGTATACGTTTATATGCAAAAATGTGTATTCGTATGAATTCTTTTTGTGCATATTAATGAATACATGTGCAATTGGATACATTTGAATTAAATTACTTTGTTCGTAGTTACATACAAACTGTCATAATATTATTAAAAAAATTAAATATATTACAATAGTGATAAATGCACATTAATCGTACATTTTATCATTCAAAACTTATCTATGTATCACATGTTTTATGACCATATGTGTTTATGTTCGCTTTCGCGAATTCAAATCATATTATAACTTATCAATATTCACATGTGCGCGCTGCTCATATGTACATTAATATGCTCGCATGATATTAGCATACAAATAATGCATACACAATTACATTAGATATGCGTTCAYATGTAGATATGTCACCCCCAAAAACTACAAACATKGCGTTACAAAAACAACAATCGTTTGAAATAGCATCATGATGTAATTATGTGCGTATGACATTCCCACACAGATAATCCATACACAACATACATATGTATTTATATGCGATCACATGTTGATATGTATGTCACCCGCATAAACTACAAATATTGTTCTACAAAAACAACAAACATTTCAAATAGCATCAGCAGCGTCACAAGTCAATATGGCATCTCACGGTTTTTTTTTTGTTGAAATACATAGAAATTATTGTTTTAAGTCCCACTCGCTTAAGTATCCGCACTCGCCATATTATATTTTTATTTTTAACAAACCACAAAAATCTCTATCTTAGATTGTTGCACATAACCGGGATTGACTGTATTTGTCAAGGAATGTAAAAAAATATTTTTACGCGGCTTGCAAAAATTTGCCTCGATATGTATACAAGTTCACACCCAAACATACATATAAACGCTGGTTTGTAGAAGAAGCTGTACAGCGGCAAGCGGAGACAATCGGCGGCCGTTCGTTTATATTTTTCGCACAGCTCGAATTATGTACCAACAATACAATGTTGTGACGCACTGTCGGCACATTGACTCTTTGACAAAAAGTGAGCTTCGCCAGTGGCTGTCCGTTTGAACGGAAATTTCTCATGAAGCATTGAGTATACATATTTACATACATATGTTGCGTGTAGACAAATTTACAAGCATTATGCGCATGTTCTGTCATATTTGTTTACATGCACACATAATTATATGTATGTATATGAGCACATGTGTGACCGCTAGATCTTTCAAGATGATATCAAAACTTTGAAGGTGAATGTATAAATTTAAAACTAATACCTTAACTTATATCAATTATTTGGATAATAATACAAACTTTACTCTATTATACATTTTTCATGATTTTATGGAATCATCATGAAATACATACATATGTAGATAAACTTTAATATACATACATGCATATGTACATATGTATATACTAAGTATATTTTTATTTGATACCAAATATATACGGATCAAATGTATATACATTATGTATGTGCCGAGTCGGTTGCGCATAGAAAATAAACGAATCTCTAGGCGTAAATTTGTTTACATTTTAATTAGCATTATTTTTCTCATTTAACAGTAAAATGCTCAATTCTGCTATTTTCGTAGTGAAACCCGCTTATAATTTGTCTGTGGTGAGACTGGATCATCTCTGCCGAGTACCCCGTCGAAAAGTTACGATATTTGAAACGTGAACCTTCTTTATATAGATCTTCTCTGCTACCACCATAATAGCAGCTCATTGCTAGGAATGGCTTGCATGAAATTAATTCAGAATCAATTGCTAAAATTATGTATATTGCTCTCTCATTGACAATTTCATAGAAAACTTGATACGAATCTCTTTGATTCGAGAGGGAGCTGTTAAAACTCGCATTTTTTATAACATTTGCCAACGATGCCACTGATGAAAAATATTAAATTGGGCATTTTATAAGCAACTTTTGGGTATTTTGCAGTTTCTACATTACCTCTGAGGTATGCAAATAGCGCGTTACCCATGTTTTTGGGTACTCGGCTCCCGATTAGGCCTTTATCACCCATATGTATAAAGAATTTTACAAACAACTGACATCTAATTTTACAAAACTTAAACAACGCATTAATTTTAGCAGTTCGTTTTAGCGCTGCTCTTCTGGCATCCCGCCTTTTTCACTAACTGCTGGTTGACGGCACCCTGATCGTGTTTTGTTGCCGGATCAGAAAACAGAWCAGGGTTCGCTGCCAGCTGACAAGACAGAGAGCAAGAAAAGAGATTATGATCAATTTATCTATGGCAATATTAAAAGCAATACGCTTTTTCAGCAATCTAAAGTTGTTTGTCGAAATTATTAGTAACTGGTTGCTGCCGTCGTTAGGTTGTTTTATCGAATTTGAACTAATCGATAGGTTTTGACTATGGCATATTAATAACGCCAACTCACTAAACTTCCTTAATATTTAGCAAACATGTTTTTAAGGTTATTTCTTGTACTTAGCACTTGTAATCTTGTTATAGGTGTGATGTTTAATATAAAGCCAAACGGTCAAAAGTGTTTAAAGGAAGATATACAACCAAACCAGCTGGTAAAAGGAGAATATGAGGTGACCACTGTCCCTGGACAGTTGATTGACTACATTGTAAGTCGACTGCTAACAAATATTGACTTTTTATTTGTGTATAAATTCAAAATTTTAAGGCTAGAGATACCAAAGGACACATATTGTCGAAAGGTGAACACATTACGAAAGGAAAATTCACCTTCATGTCTGAGGTCTATGAAACTTACGAAATCTGCTTCATTTCAAAAGTTCCGCCACGTAAGAAGTATTAGTATTAAACGTACAATGTGCTAATATAAACATTTTTTAGATCAAAGAGGAATTGAGCAGGAAATTAAATTAGTTACTAAGAAAGGAGTGGAGACAAGAAGCTATGAAGGGGTAAGTATATACACTTGTGCTCACATAATTAAGCCACTGCATAGCAAAACTACTTTTCTGAAAATAAATTCACCGAATTAGGTTTTCATTTGTATAACGGTATGCAAAAAAGTTCCGTTATATGTTAGGAAGTTGCTAAGATCATATTCAGAGAAATAAGTATCGTGGTTGGCGAAAAAATGAAAATAAACTCGCAGTTGATCTAGT
>NW_017537449.1:13781-17278 GCF_001853355.1 Bactrocera latifrons
ATATTTAGAAATTTGCAAAAAATAGCATTTTTTAAAGTGAATTTGTGGAAAAATTTGTGAACCGATTTTTATAAAATATGTTTTAAAACAAAGTTCGATAATTTAAGCATACATGCGTGTTTAAAATTTTCCATTTGGTTCTCTCATTTAGGTACGGTGAGCCAAAATTAACCGGCGCGATACTAAACACAACCCTCATTATATACTATATGTATGTATATTATATATTTGAGATAACTGCATGTAGAATTCAAAAATTCAGCTAAAGGCAAAAAAAAAAAAAAAAGTAGTGAAACATTGAGAAATAGTATGTGCTATTAATACATATTTTTGAATTTAATCGGGAATATTTTGAAAAATATAAGTGTTAGCAACATTATTTTTGCATGGAGAATCTCCCACATTAGCACATATTAAAATTCTCTGGATCAAGTTACCTCCTTATTTTATTTTCGTGGACATCCGGACCATCGTTAACTTTAACAAAGCTAACTGTATCGGCTTAACAGAATTTACTTTCATCGCTTTACCCATTACTACGGATGTAATTGTTAGAGAATGCTAATGAACACTTCTTCGACATTTTACCCCATACCGATCCCTGTTAACGCCGAATAAGTGATCTCAATTTCCAGATTCAAAATGCGAAAACGTGTGTAAGCAACCTCACCAAAGTGCTCAACCTGTCGCTGACCACTATTCAAATACACAACTGAAATCTGCGAAATCCGCCAACGAAGGAGATTCCTACCGTCCGATAACTCCTCTCCTCAGTAGTGTATACACCAGATAATTCATGGTCTTATCCAAAAACCACACCTTGAAGACACAGTCAATCACACAACGATACATAGATCGAGGTGGACTATGAACTACCGAGCGTTCGTTGTTGTTGTAACGGCAGAAATTCTGCCGAGTTGACAGTCCTTGGCCGGATAAAAATCCGGGTCCGTTCCGGTTTTCGTAGACCCGACTGTTCGTCAATCATCCGTACTCTTGTTCTTTACTGCAGTAGAAATCGCTCAGGTTCAAAGCGCTTATTTCGTCATAAAAGCATTCAAAATACGAAAAGTCAACGAAAGCAAGTAAAGCCAGCCAGCATTGGGCCTGATTGTAGGAAAATTGCTATCGCGCTATGGAATCTTTTTTTTGTTTTATTTTTTGTTTTTGAAATTTGACTAAATAGAACTCAAGTTGCTTTATAAAACTTTAGTGAAAGCTGCGCAACTTTGTTCTGGACACATTAGGAGGCCAAACTCCTACTTATCGGAAATGACATAGTACAACATTTTAAACTTGAGCTTCTGATGGGAACGGAACGGGCTGGAATTTAAAATAACATTTCTGTCGAAGTTGAAATGGGTATGTGAAGGTTCTCATTGATTTTGTATAAACTATTGTGAAACTTACTTTAATTTAATATTTAACTTTGGTTCAAAGCCATCCATTCTTACAATACTATTTGTTATTAAACAAAAAATAAGTTTTACCATATTTYGCAAGGTAATAAGAATAATAAAAACATAGATGAACGAAATTCTGAAAGATTTTGTGTTACTCATCACAAAATTATGAATTTTATATTGACGGTATAACAATATAAAATTAATAATTTTGCGATTAATAACACAAAATTTTTTAGGAATTTCGTTTCTCTTGATAAATTAGAATGCTGGACCGCGGATGTCTTTTGTTTTTTTTTGCTTGATTCTTGAAAGGAGTTGTACGCAAACAAACTTAAGAAATTCCGGTGTTGTAGCGACCACGGTTGGTTCTGTGAAACGCAGCCAAAAATTAATCCACATAGACATACCTAAGTAAAATTGATATTTGTTCATGTTGTTTAGTTTGTTTTTTGTTTGCGAACTTTGATTTCGATTCTTTTATTAGAATTTGAAGAATGGCAAGCAGATCATCTTGAAAAAAATGAATGTGGTGCCAATCACCAAGGACCAGCTGGTAATATGGAAGTTTCATCAATCGTTGCAATGTTTCAACGCTCTTTTGAAAAATACGGCCTAAGGTACTCAAATTATATTTAATTTGTTGCAAGTTGTAGGCTATATTTTTTAGTTTTTCACGAAAATGCCTCTTCCTGCCGAATTAAGTCGTAAAAGGGTGCAACAGATTTGCCGAATAGAGTTACACTTCAAATATGATGCCAAAGTTCGGGTTCCAAAACTTTTACCTCGCCATAAAAAGGCCCGAATTGCATTTTTCGAAAAATATAATTTTTGAGAAAGTTATTTAAAAAAGTGATCTTCAGTGATTAGAAAAATTTAATTTTAATGGGGCAGATGGAAATCAGAAATATTGGCGTGATCTAAGGCATCCTCGTTAGACTCGCTATACATAAGTGTGTCCGTGGTATTGACTCTCTCATGGTATGGGCAGCTTTTAGCACATTGGGAAAGTTTCCGATTTACTTTGTACCTGATCCGATTGATTCAATGTATATGGATCTCCTTGAAACCGAACTTATATSATTTGTGGAAATGTTTCATGGCCAAGACTGAATATTTCAACATCATAATGCCCCTATACACTTTTCAAGGTATAAGAAATAATTTCTCGTRTCGAAAAGTATCCCGTTATTGGATTGGCCAGCAATAAGTCGGACCTGAATCCAATTGAGGATCTTCTTTTATTTCCTTGAACATTTACGAAGGTCGGCGACTATTTGATAGCTCAAAAGAATTAAAAGAACAAGAAGTACTAAATCTACGATTTATTTCATAAGATTTTCATTCTTTGTTTTCTTCGAGCACTGGTTGCTCGTTCAGATCTTGTCAATTTACTCATGATTTACCTATGAATAAAACTTCGCAAAAAATTCATAAGCACTTATAACCTTACATAAACCTTGTGGCTCAACAACCAACTGAAATATTTAAAATAAGTTGCCTTTGAATAGCAAAAGCAAACGAGAAAGACACACAATAGCCAGTTGCTTCCTGTTTAAATGAGTTAAGCATCTACCCACTCTACCCGGGAAAACTGGCGCACCCTAATAAGACAGCTTTAGTTACCACGCAACACATCTCACCACACCTGCACCCACTCAACAAATAGACTCGGGATGGGATCCTCAATTCGATGATACGCATTGGTCAGCTGCAGTTCGCATCATCAACACTTTCGTTCGCCATACACAAATTCAAGTCCCCACTGCGCCGCGTAAACATTATATTGGTTTTCTTTTTGTATACATTCGATCTACAAGCCACAAATGGACACTGCGCTCAACATTCGTCGACAAGATATTGACCCCTACCCGCTATATTCAACAAAATACTTACGATCAAATGATCTACAGAAGTACTGCTCGTATTACTTCCAAAAAAACAAGAGTACATTTTTCTCGCCCTAGTTTAATCATGGTCCTTCGAGCCTTAACAAAAGGCACCTTCGGGTTTTCGCAGACAAGTTAAAAACAGTGGATTGACTTGGTGGCAATAATAAAAAATTTCGGTGGTAAAAACCAAACAGAGTGTAAA
>NW_017537449.1:17533-43936 GCF_001853355.1 Bactrocera latifrons
GTGCACAAACAGAACAAAAAACAAATAAAATAGACAAAACAAATTAAGAAAAAGTGAACTAACACATACAAAAACAAATCACAAGGAAAATCAAAAACAACTGACAGAATATCGGGCGCGAAACTTTAAAGCAAAACAACGCATAAAACGGGCGCGAAACCACCAACCTAAAAGTATACACATAAATACTCCAACAAATACCATTCGGGCGCGAACAAAATAACCCAAAATATATACAACAAAACAACAGCACAAGGAGTTAGCCAGGTGCAGCTCAGGAATTGGGAGAATACGAACAGGCATGGTATACACTGGAATATACCCTACAAAACCAAAGTGAGCGTATTCAGTTCATTTAATATAATTTTACCATGTATAATTCTATAACGCTAAGTACTTTAATACGGTTAACAAAGATTTCGGATTTAACGATAATAAGTCGGCATTATACATATTAACTAATTAAAAACTTATTGCGTATTTATACTTGGCTTTGTGTATTTCAATACACTCTCCTAACCAACACTAGAAACTTAAAGTATTTACCTGCAAAAATTTAACAACAATAAAAAAAAACAGTTAGCAGGATCAACAAATAAGCAAAAGTATACATATTTAAACTCAAGCAGAAATACAAAAAATCATACATACATGTATGCTTTTTTACACACGGTGCATAAACATACATACTAAACTTACATATGTACATATACAAATATATACATACATGCATATTGAATACACTTGCTTGAATTTTAAATTTAAAATACATATTTGCATATGCAGCATTTAACAAAGGAAAATATTCCTTTTCTATTACGTTTTCTAGCACTCTCACCTTTGCGCAAAAATATAATTACAAGTATGTATATACAAAAACACGGCATACAATCTGCCAAGTATGCACATTCTAAAATACCATACGCTGCGCTTTATTAAATTATTTAACATTTTAAATAACTAATCGTTAAATTCTGTACACAAGTAAAAGCGGTAACACGAAATACAAAACAAATCTCATAAAAACAGTTCAACACAATATACATAAATTGTGAGAACTAGAGAAATTAACACATATTGGTACAAACACATATTCTAAGTCTACATTGGCAATTATTTGTCAACACCTCTTGTGCTTTGGCAAACAAAAACAAGCAGGATTGTAWACAAAAAGCGAGTTGATCTCTTTAACGAGCTCTCAATTGCACAAAACGTAAGTACCTTAATAAGAAAATACATACAAGTCCAAGTATTAGGGTGTACCCAAATACTAACATAAGGACGTAAAAGTTGTTTATAAATTAAGAGGTGCGAATATTTGCAAACTAAAAACTAAAATAAATAAATAAATATTATTATTTTAAAATAAACAGAAACGATAATAATAACACGCAATAACATACTCGTTTGTTAGCAAGGTAATCGAAATTCAAAACTCYATTTACCTAAAAGAGTATTCGGTTTCAAGCAATACCCTATTGCCTTATTTAAATCAGTTCCACTGAGAGAAAGAAAAATTTAATTATTTACAGATAAAAATTAAAATAATACCAAAATGGTTAATCACGTAAAAAAACAAAATACACCTGTAGGAGCTACACGCTCAAAACAAGTTGCTAAATTTATTTCAGAAAGTGACAGTTTAAAAAGATACTGCACTAAATTTGYCTCTTCACCGATTCACGAAAACTCGGAATCGTTATTAAAAATAAAAGGTCAAAATCTTGAAAATTTCTGTACTCGCCTCCAAGCGGCTCATGACGCCATAATAGAATCTGACGATTCAGATCTATCACAAAATTTAAAATCATCGGCTTACGATATTTACGAAAACTGCTTGGACCAATATGAAGAAGCGAAACCTATGATCTCCGATCAATTAAAGCTAATTAAAGTAATTGCACCTACTCCACACCCGAGAGTAGAGCTGCCACAAATGCAACAATATCAAGAGGCAAGTTCAGGCATCCAACTCGAGTTGCCCGCTTGTGACACATAAACTTTTTACGGCGGTTATGAAGAATGGCCGTCCTTCCGGGACATATTCACGGCCGTGTACATAAACCATCCTCAATTATCACAAGCTCAAAAATTGTATCACCTCAGCTACAAAACTAAAGGTCAAGCAGGCGAAATAGTCAAACAGTTCGCGTTAAATGCGAATTTCAATTTGGGTTGGGAAGCTCTAAGTGCTAGATATTAAAAGGAACGAATACTGGTCGATAAGCCAGTAACGACACTATTAAGCTTGCCAAAAGTCAAGAAAGAAACAAGTGAAGAATTTGTAACACTACAATCCACTGTTTCCAATTGTTTGTCGATTCTGTCGACACAAAATATCCCCACAGACAAGTGGGACCCAATTCTGGTAAACATTTGCACCGCCACATTACCAGAAAAGCCGTTACTTCTATGGGGGCAATCGCTCTTATCACGAAAAAAGTGCCCAACGTGGCAACAAATGAAAGATTTTCTCACCACCCAATATGAAATTGCGGAAAGGTTAGAAGAAAAAATAATCAAAACTAATAACACTAAACACGATCAAAAAGTAAGCTTAAATAGGCCCCAAGCTAGAAGCAAAAAAAATTTAAACAAAAACTTTCACAAAACGCAATCATTCACGTCTGAACAACGAAAACATACGTCATGCGGACTATGTAAAAGAGGGCATAAACTTAAATCTTGCGAGAGGTTTAAAAACCTAAAGGTTAACRAACGAAACAATTTTGTCAGGTCGAAAGGACTTTGCACAAACTGTYTGTCACATGCGCATACATATAAAAATTGCAAAAGCAAATTTAATTGTTTACATTGTCACAAAAGACACCATTCGATGCTTCATTACAGCACATATCCCATCTCACCCTATAAAAGCGCTTATAAATCAAGAACCACGGTATTAGTTGCAAACACAAAATTCCAAAATTCTAAAAATAGCCAAGAGACACCATGTTGCTCGAAGGCCACAGCGAAGCACAAGGTGGACTAGTTATTGAACCAGTTACCACCATACCAACTCAAGTTGAGGACAAATACCTTAATTCACAATTAAAGAAATTGCAAAGGTTAAGACAACTTCCAATAAAAAACAAAACTATAAAAGATCGGTATTGTGAGCACTTTTCTAAAGATACAACTACTCGATCAAATAATGGCCGGTACAAATTTTCCATTACCCCACATAAAGGTAGAAAAACAAGGTTAGATTCTCTCTGACAGCCTCATATAAAAACACAAATATATGTTCGTAACTTTTCGACCCCGCAGGATGGCTTTCGCCAATAATGATACAAAAATCCTGCTTAAAAAATCTCAAGATATGTATGTACTAAATGTCAAATTAGTATTAATAAATAATATTAAATATAAAATACAAAAAAAATTGTTTCCAAAAGAGGTTAAGGGAATCAGCTGCATAAAGCTTCAAATTAATTATGAAGAATTCTCTTCTCTAAGAATCAAATCCGTTCTCCATTCACGGCCATTTTCTCGCAAGATCCCTCTATATCATAGCCCTAAATCTAGGGCTAAGGAGTACCCATTCAGGACACATCTGAGCCCATTCTGGACACATCTGAGCCAGGCGTGGAGTTACTATCTTTTATAAGSCGATAAGCCGCAGAAAAGGCAAATAATAAAAAATAGTTTAACAAGCCGATGGTAAAGAAATTTCAAATAAGAACACGAATCTTAACCTATCAAGCAACAACCGCAAATATAATTATGAAAAGCAGTCAAAACCTCATAAATCCGTAAAATACTGTTTCTTATTGTACGCACGTGAAACCAAACATATGTATGTAAATACCAAATATAATCCTTAAAACCAAAGTTATTTCTAGGGTTTACAGCATGTATTCTGTACCCTCGGCAACTCTACCAGCAGTACGCTGAAATATATGTAACAGCATATACATACACACGCAATACTAGGCAAAATATTCGCCTAGGGGGCCCAGGATGTTTAAATGAGTTAAGCATCTACCCACTCTACCCGGGAAAACTGGCACATCCTAATCACCACACCTGCACCCACTCAACAAATAGAGTCGGGATGGGATCCTAAATTCGATGATACGCATTGGTCAGCTGCAGTTCGCATCATCAACACTTCAACGTTCGCCATACACAAATTCAATTCCCCACTGCGCCGCGTAAACATTATATTGGGTTTTTTTTTGTATACATTCCTGCACCACCCCTTTGCCAGATTTAAACCCCGTTGCACTAGGTCACAGAAAGTATCCTCAAATTTGCCTCTTGCTATTATCACAATGTCGTCCGCATACCCTTGGCAGCGGATCCCATTGTCAGTTAGCAATGTTAAAAGTTCGTTCACGACAAGGCTCCATAGTAGTGGTGATAGCACACCTCACTGTGGGTAGCCTCTTGTCGCACCCAGACGGATCTTTGTTTCACCTACCCTGGCGATCCTGGTGCGCAGCACGGCCTCTATCCATCTGCACACCGGTGCTACCGGGCCTCCTTGTCTCCATCGCCCTGGCTACACTCTTGTGAGATGTGTTGTCGAAGGCACCTTCGATGTCTAAGAAGGCACATATCATCAATTGACCTTTCTCCAGTGAGCTCTCTATCTCCACGTCAACTGGTACAGAGCCGTATTGGTGGATCTTCCCGCTCTGTATGCATGCTGAGCAGCATGCAAGGGTGCAGTCTTCAGCGCCGTCGACATTATATTGTGGTCTATGATCTTTTCCATAATCTTCAGTAGGAAGGAGGTTAGACTAATCGGCCTGTAGGATTTGGATTTAGGAATAATCCTTCCTTCCTACTTTGGGTATGAAGATCACCTCAGCCGTCCTATATAGGTCAGGGATGTACGCCATTGCGAGGCTGCAGGTAAAGCAATGTACTTATTATTTTGATTATGTGTATAGGTAAGACAGCTACACAAGTCGACTTACAGCGAGTTTCGTTTAAAATAACACTGCAAAGGTTTCCTTTTCATCGAGCCAATTATGACATTTTTTCAAGCTTTGTTGTTTTAAAATTACATTTGATCTCCTTTTGTACGAATATTTTTTAGACGGTTTTTTGTTCACCTCCTATTTACTTTTTTTTTTTTTACAAGCTTTTACTTATTTTGCATGGGTTTTTTATTTATGTACTTTTTTTTTTGCATTAAACCCTAAATTTCATACATAAATACAGATTTATCTTAGAACATGTTATCGTAATACGAGTTCGAAACTAACGACGGAACTAGAAGATAATTTCTTCAAATTGACCCAAGTTTGAAACTTATTCAGACTATATTATTATTACGAATAGATACATTTACATGTAAAAGTAGATTTTTTACGGTTTATTTTATTTTATTTTATTTTTTGCACGGGTTATTTTTTAAATGGGTCCTAATAGGGAGTTTTGTATGAAAATCGGATTTTTTTTGCGCAAGTAATTTACTGTTCTTGTTAACCGTGCAAAAAGGATATCAAGTGTATATTGCAGGAGAAGACAAAAAAGGCAAGTCATATGGCAATGAGTGCAACAAAACATTTTCCATATTCCAATATACACTTGTGCTCACATAATTAAGTCACGCCAGTAACAGAACGAAAGTTTATTCAAAGCAACTTCTATGGTACAGGAATGAAACTTAATTTTACAAAAAATDRAAGAAATTTTAATTCAGTTCAAAACAGAATACTTATTTTTTATTTTAATTCTAAAATAATAAAAATATTGCGTTCATTCGCTTAGCCCATCCATGTTGTTGTGCTCATATAATTAAGTCACCTAAAGAAAAATGTAGTTATTCGAAGTATACGACATTTTTTTGTAGTTTTACCTTACCTAAGGCTAAGACTTAGTTGGATAACCTTTATTAAGTAGCACCTCAGTACATAGCTTAGGCATTGTTTGGACTAAAGTAGCACATTGAGCGGGACTTATTTTGTACCACTCTGCCTGTATTATTTCCCATAAAGAATCTTTGTTGCGAGGTTTTCGTGCAGCTACGGCTCTTTTTATAATGCCCCATAGGTTTTCTATGGGGTTTAGGTCCGGACTTTCAGCTGGCCCATCCAGARTTTTAATATTTCGACTACGTGTCCAAGTTTTAACGACCCGCGAGCAGTCTTTGGGATCGTTATCGTGCTGGAAAATCCAAGCTAACGGTTAGTTGTCCACATAATCACCGTTTAAATTGTTCTCCAGTATTCCTTTGTACATTTCACCTGTCATTTTCCCGTCTATTTTAACAATCGGGCCAACGCCTGATGACGTGAAGCAACCCCACACCATTACCGATGAACCGCCATGTTTCACGGTTTTTTTKTAGTGTATTTGGTATTGAGTTCTTGCAAAGGGGGTCGTCTGACATATGGTTTCCCATCATTATCAAATACATTAAATTTGGATTCGTCACTCCAAACCACCAAATTCCAAAATATAGAGTCCTTCCAGAGATGGTCTTTAGCAAACGCTTTTCGCTTTTCAATATTTTTTTTTGAAACGTTACGTTTTCGTCTTGCTAAACGGCCATTCAATGAATTTTCTTGTAGTCGTCTTCGTACAGTTTGCGCAGATATTTGTACGCCGTGGTATTCCTCTAATTGAGCCCTAATTTCTGTGGAGGTTAAAAATGGATCAGACTTACTTAGCCTTACTAAGGCCCTATCGTCAGAACGGGTGGTCTTTCTTGGCTATGACCCTTCTTTCGCTTGAAGTTGTGCTTTTATTCTTGCCCATGACGACGATGAMTACAAATTTTGTTAAAAATAACTTAATTTAGTAAAAAAGAACAATATTGATGTAAATTGTGGCGAAAAAATTTTAATTTACCCGTTTCAAACAGAATGACTTAATTATATGAGCACACTTTTATTGACAATAAATGGAAAATTCATTTAAACTCTCCCAAACGAAAATACTTGAATGCGCTGTAAATCGGTGGCGTTCCTAGATTAACGGAACTTTTTGCTCGCGCAATATTAGCGATGTTGCATAAAGAAATATACCTTGTTTTTTTACATGTTGTAAAAAAGTACTGAATGGCTTAATTATATGAGCACAAGTGTATTTGTGCGTATAGTTATTATTAAATATTGGTTTACTTATCATATTTAAGTTCAAGATATGCTATTTTATAAAAAATTCCATAGTAAGAACCATTTCACACATTTGCTATAAATATATTATATTATCAAGTTTGTGCTAATAGATTCATTCACTCGTTAAATATAAATATACACGTCATTCTAATAAACTTTAAATATGTTGGCTGTTTGTGTTATTATAAATTAACATTTTTCAAAAAAGTACTAAGTACTTTCATAAAACTTTAAATGTCTATATAAGCATATTTTATTTATACTATCATTATATATTATAGTTTAAAAATTTAAATCGAAATGCTTTTCTAACACTTCATCAGTGAATGTACCGTTTGCTATATTGAAAGAATCCAACAAATCGTGTTKGTTTGTGTCTTTTGCCTTCGTTGCTATTCAAGTTCACCATTTACATTATTGKAAATGATATCAAACAAAGTTAAAGCAAAATGTCTCTTGTTGCTTCGGTGATTTCAAGTGCACTTGTGCAGCAATCTTGTCCATAATCGACTCCAATCCGGATAGTATCAGTCAATCTTCCATGCAAACTTGAGTAAAAACACAAAGAAACCAAACCCCATATTCCTTGGTATTGCGAATGGGAAGAAGCAGATCATCGCCTTGCTCCCAAAATACCGTTAATCGAAGTACCGAATAGCATCTATAGTTTGAAAATGTTTAAAAATGGTCGTGACTATGTCTATAATCTATATATCTCACAAACCACTAAAGCTTTAATTCTGCCACGCCCACTGCCAATATAATGGTTATGTTGAAAAGTAAAGACCGTGCAATGTATTAATGCGGTTGAACAATATTTAGAAAACGCGCTAAATAATAGCCTAAAATCGATCAGCGCTGATCGAAATCAACTTTGCACTTGGCTCGGCGTTATCGCAATTCTATCAGCTTTCGACATATCCGTTATATGGGTATTGGGCGTGGTTATCCTTTGATTTCATCCATTTTCACACTGTCTGAGAATGTGCTGGCAGAATTAAAGCTATATTGGTTCGTGAGATATATGTATACTTTTTGTAAAAATTAGAATGTGGGCGTAACGTACTTTTAGAGGTAATTTAGTGCATAACATTAGTTTGGCATCTATATACCTTCGTAAAAGAATTAGAATTATATGTGCCAATTTTTTTTTCAGTGTATCTCGAGAATTAATAACGATACATTTTTTTCCAATATGCAGTATTCGTCGTTCACATATTTTGTTTGCATATAAGGTTTAACATTGTTTCATTTGAATTACCGTTAATTGAAAATGTCATTGCGATTTGTATTTTTCATAGAAAATGATTATATGTATGTGCAAACTCATCTGTTGTGCTCTGGCAGCTGAACAGACAACATATAAAGTTTGTATTTTAAATAAAGTGAAAAATTGGAAAATAAGTAAGTTATAGGTATTAAATATAGTGCGTAGAAAAATAATTCATTATTTTGGAATAGTTATATAGTTACAATGTCACGTGGTACAGAACTATCGGATGAAGAGCGGGGTAGGATAATTRGAATGCACGAAGCCGGCTTAAGCATTGGACGAATTGCTGCGTCAGTGAACCGACATCTTAATACAGTTTCAAATTATTTGAAAAATCCTGAAATTATGGTGTCACAAAACGTACTGGTCGGTTACCAGCAGTTGATAAGCGGACCAAGAGACGCATTCATCACTTAGCAATTAGCGAAGATATGAGTTGCAGGCATATAAAAGTAGAATTAGGGTTACCAATCACTAAACAGCGTGTTCAGCAAATAATGAAGCATGAAGTGGGCCTCAAGTTTGAGTCAAAACTAGCTCAGCCGCGAATGAAAAAGCATAAAGATGCTCGTATTTTATTTTGCGACATATATCGGGCTTGGGAGAAGGAAAAAAAGAAAAAAAGTTTAATTTGGATGGTCCAGATGGTCATCACAAATATTGGAGAGATACACGACATCCAAGAGAGACTTGCTATAAGCGAAACCATGGTGGAGGATCTTTAATGGTGTGGGCTGCATTTAGTTCCAAAGGAAAGTCTCATATGTGTTTTTCACCTACTAAAGTGAATTCCGAAGTATACATTGATCTACTTGATAGTGAGCTCATTCCTTTTGGTGAGAATTTTCATGATGACAATTGGATATTTCAGCAAGACAACGCCCACATTCATGTGTCACACGCTACGAAAGCATTTTTTCAGTCCCGGAATATCCAATTATAGGATTGGCCAGCTTTGAGTCCTGATTGGGGTTAAGAGGACCTTTGAGGTATACTTACTGCTAAAATATATGCACATGCCAAGCAGTATGATACTATTAAGCTGTTAAAAAGTGCTGTTGTATCAGAGTGGGAGAAAATTGAGCTAACTAATCTGCAAAACTTAGTAGGGTCCATGGTAAAACTGCAAAAGAAATTACATACTAAAAATATTTAAAACATCAATTACTTAAAGTCTTTTTTATATACGTGTTAAAATAACATTGGAGATGAATTTTGTGAAGTTTTCTATTTTGCACATATAATTACTTTTTATGGAATTAAAGTAAAATAATTTTTTGTTACAAAAATTTATAAATAATTTTTGTTTTTGTTTCAAACATCTTATAAAGTCATAAATAAAACTGTAAGCTATCAAAATATATATTTTGTTTTTGATACTTTACATTTAAGTTGGTGTATTGCACATATTATTCTTTTACGAAGGTATTACTGTACAAAAATTTGCGAAATCAGATTACAAACTCGCTTCGCATATACACTGAATCAATAAAGTTTACGTACACCTAGTATATATATAACGACACGTTTATTTTATAAAATGAATAAAGTTTGGGTTTATTTCTCTTCATTTCAAAAAATGTATATTYAACATTAAATAAAGCATATCAAAATATTAATTTCTTACACAAATAAAAAAAAAAAAAATTCTAAAGCTAAAAATGCTCCTAATTTATATCAAAAAAGTTTACATACACTATTGATTATATATATAAATCAAAAGAAATTACACTAATTTTAGATGCATTTATTATATTTTTGGCTTTCATTTTGTGGCAATTATTACCCCCAGATGTCTTCTCATGATGCTGTCCACACAATTTCTAGTATTATTTCCATATATTTTGACCCACTAAGTCCATAAGGCAGTTTTTAAGCACTATTTTGCTGAAATTAGATGTTTTCGAATACGGTTTTCCAATAAGTTCCAGATATGTTGAATATGAATCACTGAGACACGGGTTCCACGGAGAAGCAATTTTAGTTTGGAGAACAAGACAAAATTATACAGAGTCAAATCTCTCGAATGCGGTGGTTGATCGATGGTATTCATTGCGTTTTTGGCTTTAAATTCTGTCTCAATCCTATTCTTTTTGAAAAAATTTCAGCCTTATCACTACGAGTTGAAGAAGAACTCATTTCATATAAGAAAAACGATTATCAAGTTTTTGAAGAATTTGTACTACTCGTAGGCTTCTGCTTTTGAATCACGTTTTCAAACATTCGCAATGATTTCGCACACGAAATTTGATTAGAAATACAAAATTTTAGACTAATTCTTTGTTCAATATTTTAATAAATTGTCAAAATCACACTCTATTGTGGTGTACCGATTTAAGCAGCTGCTGTAAACAAACTGGTTTGGTATAGTAAATATGGACAGTCCTACCAACTTAGCAAAACGCATTTAAATATCATTTGGTCGTGGTCCCAATTGATTTGGTTGGTCCCAATGTAAGTGATTTTAAATATGCCTGTTTTTGCTGTTGAAAATGTGTTTTATTTTAATGAAGGCTAATGCACATTTCTTGAACTTGATATGGTTTGGCGCTAAATAATAGTGAACTCGATTTATATCCCGTACTTGTAATGTAATATATTTATTTTATTTCCTGAATTTTACCTCATGTA
The DNA here is from genome assembly GCF_001853355.1 of Bactrocera latifrons. Taxonomy (NCBI): domain Eukaryota; kingdom Metazoa; phylum Arthropoda; class Insecta; order Diptera; family Tephritidae; genus Bactrocera; species Bactrocera latifrons. The sequence goes on from NW_017537449.1 coordinate 28,517, forward strand.
TCTCAATATATAAAATTTCGACCATTTAATCATTGTAAGAATTTAATTTATTATTGCACATTTTTCTTCGTTTAAAACTTATGTTATTTAACGCTTTTAATTGAATAAAGCCAATAATAATAACGGACTATTTTAATTATTTAGATACAAGAAGCTGCAAAGCTCAAACCGATGGAAGTGGAACTAAAACGTTTGGAAGACTTATCAGACTCAATTGTCAGAGACTTTGCATTAATGAGGAAACGGGAGGAAGAAATGAGGGATACAAATGGTAAATTCAAATGTTTTTTTTATTACTAGTTCACACTTGTTTTTACTTCCAATTTTCGAATATTTCCAGAGAAAACCAATAGTCGTGTACTATTTTTCAGCATATTTAGCATGTGCTGCTTACTTGGTCTAGCTACATGGCAAGTTTTATATTTACGTAGATATTTTAAAGCCAAAAAGCTTATTGAGTAATGAAACTGAGTATTTTTTTAGTTCCTGTGTATTAAGTTGAACTACATAAAAATAAAATATCACCTTCGTAATAATATAATTTCGTAGTGTAATTTTTAATATTTCGAGAAGATGAGAGGTACATATGTTGGTTTTAATAACATAGTACAACAGCTAAACAGGGTTTGGCGTTCGTATGTGTCAGTTTTTTTTTATGACCTTTTAATTTTTTCCTTATTTCCCATGGTTTTCCATCTTAACAAATTAATTTTTTCCTATCAGGCGTACTAAATGGTCCAGATATACGAAAGCTGATTAAGAGTGACGCATTCAACAATATTTTGATTGACGCTGAATTGAATGCATGGCAGGCAATCAAAGAAGTAATAGAAGGYTTGTTGGGAAAGCATCGTTCTAACAACTACGATGTTTCTGCCGCAAAGATGTTAAGAGCATTCTCGGAAACTGGTTTTTTGTTTTGTTTTTTTTTTGTTTTTGCCAAAAGGTTAAAATAAGTGAAAAAATATCAAGCTAAGGAAAAAAGTAAACCTGAYCTAGTACCATCACCCTGACTTGGAATTTCTCACCCCTCAGACAATAATCCCAAAAATGTTCCACAGTGTAATTGTTGGCATCGCGTTATTATTTATTATTTCGCATGTATGCGTGCTACTTCTGTATCACTGACTCGATGTTGGAGAAAGGTTGGTAGGGATGGTTATGCCAATTTCCCACGGCACTTTGTTCTACGGTACCGGAATTTATTCGGATTCTTTTTGGTTAGGTGCTGTACCTTCCGAGATTGATCTTTGTTTGGATTGGAAARTAGCAAATTAATTTGGTTATCCTTGAAGCAACCGTTTGACCAAATTCCGACTTTGACCCGATAACTGATGGATATAGACGAATAGGCAAAGTTCTCCAGATTATACATTTGAGATATATTCTTTAATTTGGAAAACCACCTCAGATCACGCCGACAAAGGAATCTTAATCAATCATGGTTGTTTTTTAACCTAATAATAATATGAAAAATTTCCACTATCTGACCATAACATCAGATTACGGCGCCAAAAAAATCGTAATCTAGCATCAGGGTCGCTTTTTATGGTAGTATGTCCTGGCATTAAGTCCAAGCCCGGGGAGTTTGAGCCAAAAAACTGTCCAAACTCCACCTCAGAAGCTGAAGTAGTCTACTTCTGAACATACCACTCCCAACCTCCATACCGATTTAATCCTCGTGCTAATATTATAATGCAACTACTGGTTCCGCGTACTGTTTGTTCCGTCTGTCAGACTGCAATACAACACCCATTTCTCCGCCACTGTATAACACAAAGTTTACGTAGACATATGTGAACAGAACCTCCGAGAAATATCGAGGATACGACTTCAGATCTTTTAAGTTGTGCAGATTTCAACGTATTACGTAAAGGTTTAGCCTTCCTTTGTACAACACTATTCAACATCGTACCGGAGAGTATATACTATCGGGTTGAAATATTTATTGAATACATTTTCCCAGTTCTAGCGCTACTTCAAAAAACGTTTGGCCCTAGGCAACTGTAACGCACATCACGATCTCAAAATTACATCCTGTCAAACGATTTCACGAATAGCCAAGACCCCACATGGAATGGTTACTAACCATCGCTTGTGATGCTCTGATAAAAAACATAACCCGGTTATTCAGACCCTAGTTGGGTTGTCATGGAAATCATGTAACGTTGGATTAGTGAGAGTTTCCAAGAGATAATTAGAGTCATGTGAGGACTTATTGCACGCACGACATATATTTTCGATTCACAAACGGAACCATTGGTTTTTCGGAAAAGGAAAAAGGAAAAAGTTGGTACGATGAGATTTGTCGTGTCGCAGCGGTAGAACCCCCAGAGGTGATCTAGTAACTGATGCCCAGGTTGTTGATATTGTTGTTTTAACGGTCTCCGTTAGAATGATATGGGCCATCCAGGTTGCCGTCGACGTCATCTAGAGGGAGGCCCACCTGTTTCGACGGGGTCGGAAAAAAGAGAAAGGGGTGTTAAATGAGTGGTTTTGGCGGGGCATGCAAAGAGGTGGCCAGTGTCATACGGAGACTCATTGCATGCAGGATCTATATATTGCATGCAGGATCTATATTGGATATGTAGGAGTCTACTCTGGACAAATAGGAGTTTAAATCTTCGCGGTTCTCGCGAGGTGTTGATACCACTGTGAATGTCGGTCAGTACCTGTCGGAAATCAAGAAGCATCCCATCGTGGTCCGGAGTGCAGTGTTCTGGCAGGTCTGAAGTTTTCTGATCAGCGTACCACTGTATCCAAGCGACAATATTAGTGCTTTGTAATTGAGGACTGGCCGGCCGATTGCTTTGTAAATTGCCAACAACGTTTCTTTTTCTTTTCCTAACGATTTGAGGAATTTGTTGCGACTCTATACTTTGGCGAGAATTGCTGATCACTGCTTGAGGAGTGAAGAATCATAGACTATCAAATAATACACCTAAAATCTTAGGATTATTGACAGTCGGAATTTTGACGCCATCGACGCTATATTATGCTCAAGTGTGTACTCCTTCCTCCAGTTCGTGAATATGGTCGCTGTGAATTTGGTGGTGAAAATTGTGAGGTTCCGTGCAGTGAGGAAACTAGAAAGGTCGGAGAGGTTTCACTTTTGAACACATGCCATCGATTCCATTGCCCGACGTCAATATCATGCAATCATCTGAGTACGAGGTTATGAAAACCCCCTCTGATGGCTGTGGGAGTTTCGAGATGAAGAAGTTGAATAGTAGCGGGGAGAGGACATCACCCTGCGGAACCCCCTGTTTAATTCTTCTCAGTTTAGATGTTTCACCTCGAAATAGTACGGATGACTGACGACAGGCCATGGTTCACCTCTTAAGGACTGGAGGGAGCGAAGTTTTTTTTATGTCCTGCAGTAGCGTTGTGTGTGGACTGTGTCAATAACTTTTGACAAGTAAAACGCTACGAGGTTCATTCTCATAGAGTAGTTTCTGGTTGAGACCACGAACTATCTGAGCGTTTGTGACGCTAAGTGCTGTGGTGGTGCTGTGCACTTTTCGAAATCCATGCTGGTGACGGGCTATGCTCAAGTGTCTTCACTACTGGGAAGAGGAGAGTTACCAGACCATAGGACTCTCCTTTTTTGGCGGGTTTCCCAGGTTTCAGTAGTGGGACCACTCTTCCGACYTTCCACACATCGGGGATTTGAAGAGTGGTCAGTGACTGGTTGAGGACCTTGATAAGGTCGAGCATAGATGCTTTAGCATAAGCATACTGATTCCATTAGGGCCAATGAATTTGGAAGTTTTCGATTTGTTGATGACATTCTGAATCGGTGAAAGTAAGTGGCGCGCAGTCGTTAGGCGTTTGGTTTTGTCTATCGAAGGGTGCCTGTTGCTTCGGCTTGAAAATTGGGGCGGAGTTCTGCTATTCTTCCAGCCGGGATGAAGCGAACGGTAGCTGCTGTGATCACCTTGCGGAATCGACGTTTGCCAACGTATACGTCCATAGGAATGGGTAGAGCGTTTAAAGTGCTCTCAGAAAATTCCGTGAAGGCGGACCCAGTTAGCTTTGATAAAGTTAACGAAAGTGCAGTTGTACACAGAAACAAAGTAGGGAGGTTTCTCGAACGAGATATCCATGGTACCAGATGGTTTTCACCATGAAGTAGGGCACCTATATTCGAGTATATCCTGTAGGGCAACATGTAACGGGGGGATGTATATATTCAATATTTCGAGCCCTGACATTCTCGGGTAGCTCGGTGTTGCGCAGCACGAATTCTAGGCCTTCGCCATTATTCTCGCTCGAGTTAAGGAACGTATTCCTTATAACGGTAACAAACATCAAAACAACCTTTTGTTTCAGTAAACAGAATGCACCAAAACAAGTTTGAGTTTGAACACTTGAAATGCATTATCACTACAACAAACAAGCCTAAACAAACAAGTATCAAAACATCATTGAGTTTGAATACCACAACAACCTTATCTAGAAAAAAGCAAATGTATATAAGCAACCAATATATTATATATGTATACAAAACTAAACAAATAATATAATCTGTATCTAAACACACTATCAACTAGTAATAAGTACATACTAGTTAGTATAAATAGAAGTAAGAACCATGTAATAAGTTAGTCTTAAGAGAATTACTAAAGAACACAAATTTCGGTGCAGCTCAAAATATATTCTTTTGGCTCATTTTTACTTCTGGTAGACTAAGGGCTCCACCAKGGTGGCAATTTATTTGATATCCAAAAAGCCACATTTTATTCCGAAAGGAACAAATAAAAAAAACTTAATTTTCGTGGTCTTTACGTATTACGTTGAAATCGGCACAGATTTGAATGACTGTTTAGTTTGTTTTCTTTGACCGCAGCTATCGATAAGCGTTCTCGGTTCATAAAAGCAACTATTTCAACAAATCAGAGTATGAGTTCCTGGGGACCGTGAAGGTCCTCTTTTGGTCACAAGGGGTGAGTGGCGGTGAGTACTGCGTTGTTCACATGGGGCTATGCAACTCGTGGTTCACTTCCTATGTGTCTTATGGCCTGAGAAAGTCGTAAGAAGACTTCATCCATTGCCTGTGTTACACCTGTCTTAGATGGAATGTTGATGAAGCCTTTTAGCGCAAACGCAGCAGAAAAACTCCTACCCATCTACGGGCCCGGGTTGAAATCAATGTCAGCACGAGTCAAGAGCATACGGAGCAACCTTGCTGCACGGCATTGCTCTAATGACGACATCTTAGATTAACCCTTACCGATCCAAACTGCCCTTGGCCGAAAAAAATCTGTGTCAATTCCGGTGCGCATAACCGGCTCTTCTCGTGGGAATTGACTAATGCCCAGATCATATATTCTGGCGCTACAGCAACAATATTGGAATTTGAGTGTGCTCTGCCCAATCAACAAAAAAAGATAACGAGTAATCTGCGACAACTACAGTGGGATAAGCCTTCCCAACATCACATATAAGGTTCTATCGAGCGTATTGTGTGAAAGATTAAGCCCATCGGCATCAAAATGATTTTACCTTGCTTTAGACCTGGAAAATCAATAACTGATCAGATATTAACCATGGGCCAAGTCTTGGAAAAGATCCGTGCAAAGATGATCGACACACACAAAACACCATCTCTTCGTAAATTTTGACAGCTTGAAAAGTAGCTGCCTTTATGCCGCGATGTCTGAATTTGATATCCCCGCGAAATTAATATGGCTGTATAACGGCTGACGTTGAACAATTCCAAAAGTTTTAGCAGGATCGGAAAGGATATCTCTAGGCTATTTGATACCAAAGGATGTTTCAGTCAAGGCGACTCCCTAAGTGCGACTACTTCAATCTAGTCTTGAAAAAAATAATTCGAGAGGCGGAGCTAAATAAATAAGGTACCATCTTCTCTAAGAGCTGTCGTACGTCGAATTTCTGCGCCGTTAGTTTTGCTTTCTCCAGAATAGATAAGGCAGCGAAGCAAATGACTCTGGTAGTGAACGACAGAATAACTCTTGCCAACAGGACTGAGTWGGCTGTTGAGAAGTAAAGTCCTCTCACGACGAATAAAAACAAAACTCTTATTAGTCACTCCTTACTCCCGCCCTGCTATATGGTGCAAATGCATTGACAGTGACAAGGGTTAAGTGAATGATGGAAAGTATACTTCGCAGTAAATAAAATTGTTCATTATAACAAAACAAATTTTGTATTTAACCGCGCGAGCGCAATTTATTTTTTAAATTCATTTAAAAACACACATTTTAAGAGATTTTTCCACAAAATCTGAAAGAATCCGTTTTCTGAAAATATACCATGAATTTTAATATTTACGTTTTATTAAAGTTTCAAATACTTAATTTTCTCTTTTCGAAGTTCATGTTATTCGTCAATGCCAATTTGACAAAAGTAGGGAAACATATAGTTTCAATTCGTTCCATATCAGGTTCGACGATCTTTCTACCAAAGATAAAGAGATGCTTAACTCTTCTGTCATTAGAAATAAGAGAGCCGCTCAGCTTCCCAACTTTGACAGTTGGTTAGATCTAGTAGGTTTTGAGGTTTCGAAGATGGAATGACTGGAACGGCCACACAAAATTTCCGAACAAAACAAAAAAAAAACGTTAACTTTGGTTGCACCGAAGCTAATATACTCTTCACAGATGCCGATGTGAATAGTTTCTTCGGAGGTTACATTATTTCTATCAACAATAACTCATACCAAATTTCGTGAAGACATCTCGTCAAATGAGAAAGTTTGCCATGCCAGCATTTGATTTCGATCGATTCAGTTTGTATGGCAGCTATTTGCTACAGTTAACCGATCTGAAAAATTTCTTCGCTGAATACATTAATCATACTGAACATTTAAATATATACTTCTTAGGATCTCCGACGCTTCTTTCTGGGTGTCAAAAGGTCGTGGCAAACTTGATATACCCTGTTCAGAGTAGAAATATATGTTAACCAATGAAAAGTGAAGAAAATGCAATATGTAAATGTTGTATCTTCTTCTTAATTGGCCTAGACACCGCTTACGAGATTATAGCCGAGTTAACAACAGCGTGCCAGTCAATTCTTCTTTTCGCTACGTGATGCCAATTGAGGATTCCAAGCGATGCCAGGTCCTCATCCACCTGGTCTTTCTAACGGAGTCTTAATCTTCCTCTGCTTCCACCGGCGGGTACAGCGGCGAATACTTTCAGAGCTGGAGTGTTTTCGTCCATTCGACCAACAAGACCTGGCCAACGTAGCCGCTGTCTTTTAATTCGCTGAACTATGTCAATTTCGTCCTATATCTCAGACAGCTCATCGTTCCATCGACTGCCGAATGGCCGTGGTGTTTCTCTCGAAAACTTGCAACGTCAGCTCATCAGTTATTGTCATCGTTTAAGCCTCTGCACCATATAGCAGAACGGGAATTATGAGCGACTTATAGAGTTTGGTTTTTGTTCGTCGAGAGAGGACTWTACTTCTCAATTGCCTACTCAGTCCGAAGTAGCCCCTGCTGGCAAGAGTTATCCTGCGTTCGATTTCCAGGCTGACATTGTTGGTGGTATTTACGCTGGTTCGAAGATAGTCGAAATTATCTACAACTTCAAAGTTATGACTGTCAACACTGACGTGAGTGCTAAGTGCGACCACTGTTTGTTTGATGACAGGAGATATTTCGTCTTGCCCTCGTTCACTACCAGACCCATCTGCTTTGCTTCCTTGTCCAGTCTGGAGAAAGCAGAACTAGTGGAGCGGGTGTTGAGACCGATGATATCCGCCGGCCTCTTTTTTTTTCTGTCTGCAAATGCGTCTTGTTTCCCTCTTCAACTTCGATATCTGTCCCATCCCGCACGTGATTTGGCCAATCGTAACGTTGCGAGGTAGGCAGCCTGTTTTCTCTCCGCTGCGACACGGTACTTCTCGTCGTATCAGCTGTTGTTTTCCATTTTCCGAAAACCAATGGTTTTTTTTAGCAGCTGTACGTAAGGAGTTTGAAATGCCGTCCCACAGTTTCCTTATACCGAGCTGTTGACGAGTGCTCTCAGAGAGCAGGAGTTCAAGTCGAGTAGAAATTCGTTAAGCTGTCTCTGGTGATTGCAGCTTCTCGATGTCGAACCTTCCTTGTGTTTGTTGACGTGAGTTTTTTGCTGCACAGAGGTGGGTGCGAATCTTGACTGCAACAAGATAGTGGTTCAAGTCGATGTTGGGCCCTCGAAATGTACGCACTTCTAGAACACTGGAGACGTGTCTTCCGTCTATCACAAAGTGATCGATCTGGTTGGTGGCTTTTCGATTCGGAGACAGCCAGGTAGCTTGATATATTGTCTTGTGCTGGAATCTAGTACTAGAGATAACCATATTTCGCAACACGGCGAAGTCGATCAGCCTCAATCCATTTGGAGATGTTTCCTCGTGGAGGCTGAATTTACCGACCGCAGTGCCAAAGATACCTTTTTTGCGCACTCTGGCGTTCAAGATGCCAAGCGCGATTTTGACATCGTGCCGGGGCAGCTCTCATAAGTGCGCTGCAAGCACTCATAAAAGGCATATTTGGTCCTTCTCTTCCGTCGGAGCGTGAGCGCAAATCAGCAATATATTCACGAACCTCGCTTTGATGCAGATTATGCAGACATAAAAAGAGAGGGGCTGAAATACGTGAGTATGAAGAGATTGTTAAGCTGGCCGACAAGGGTATTTCTCGAAAATTTTACGAAAAAATGCGGCGATTAGCAGAAGGTTTTAAGAAAGGTTCTTGTAGAGCCTCCAAAAGTGATCTAGTAACTGATRCTTAGAGCATACTTAAATTATGGAGGGAAAACTTTTCCAGCCTGCTGACCAGGAGAAGGCGAACCTGATTCTCCAATCGATGACGATGGAGCCGACGTTCAATTGCCCGACTATGAAGAAGTTCGAAAAGCAACTACCCGTCTGAAGAACAACAAAGCGGCGGGGACCAATGAATTTCCGGCCGAGCTATTGTTTTTAACAACACTCAAAAATTTTCGAAGCTGTAGAAAGTTTAGAGATAGGCCTGTAATTGGAGACTACATCTTTTCTACCACCTTTAAGCATAGGGGTAATGCGTGTCAATTTCTAGTCAGAAATAAAATTCCCAGRGGAGAGAGACTTATTGAAGTTGAGCATGAGAGGATATACCAAGGCAGTACAATTTTTTATAAGTACAGGTGGAAGCACATCCAAGTCCTATTTGGAGGAAGACTTAATATCACAAATAGCTTTGGMAATATCATCCTTTGAAAGACGCAGTGTGCCAAAATTTATGGAAGGGAAATTATTGGCTGAAAAAGTGGGACTATTACCAAGATCATCGTGGGTATAATTCGATTTGAAAAATTCCGCAAACAAGTTGGAGATTTCGCCAGGGGTGCATGCTGACTTATCACTCCACCGTAATTCAGAGGGAATAGCCGAACATGCTTTTCTAGATTTTACAAAGTTCCAAAAGAAATTAGGGTTCTACTTAATTGTAGACTCCGTACTATTAATAAACCTTTTATAGAGAAACTTATCCAATTCATTAAACAGTTTTGTGTAGTGCTGATATTGAACAAAGGAAACATGAGATTTAGTTGAAGAGAATTTTCTATAGTATTTGTTCCTAAGATTTTTTAAACGTTTGAGGTTCTTAGAGTACCAAGGCAACTTATATGGTTGTATATGTTTGAGCGGGATATTATAATGACAAAAATCCTAAATGGATTTCTTAAAAATCGCGAAACTATTAGCTGTATCTAGTCCCGAAAGTAGATCATCCCATTTAATCTCATCGAGGAGATTATTGAGTCGTTCAAAATCACAATATGCAAAATTAAAACCAGGCCCATCAGTAGGTTTAACAGAAGTGAAAAGATAAGTATCCACCTTAAATGCTAGCGGAGAATGATGAATGGTGGCTGGAGTAATTGTAGAGRATCCATCGAGAAACCTAAATTTTAAATTATCACTAAGAAACACTAAGTCTAGAAACCGATCCAGACTATTTGAATAAGAGTTGATTTGAATTAGATATAGACTAAGCAAGCTATCGATGAGAACTAACTTCTGAGAAGACGGTAAATTGGAGGGAATAAGAGCAGGCCTATAGGAACAACTAGACCAGACGATATTGCTTAAATTAAAGTCACTCAGAACACAGATATTATTCTCCTTCACATTATTTAATACCAGCGAGGAAATATTATTTGCGTGCAACTTATACAACTCTAGAGGACTATTAGGAGGGATGTATGAGACTGCAATGAACAGAGCGTCATTGATACAAATACATAGTTGGTCCAGAATAGAATCATCATTATCAAGCATAATTAAATGAGGACGATATTTGCGATGAACTGCTAGGAGAACACCACCCCCTCTTAACCACCCAGTTTTTTCATGTTCTATGTCCTTACGGAAGACATAGTAGAGATTTGAGTCAAAAAATTCACTATCAAAGTAATTACAATTCAGCCAAGTCTCAGCAATAACGATAATATCGAAGTCCAAATGTGATGCAAAGTTGCGAATAATATTTGATTTACACCTAATACCCGATAAATTTTGGTAGTACACTTTAAGACAAGAGCCAGTTGAGGAATGTGCAGAAAACTTTGGAAAAAACTTGAAGGGACGCAACTTAATGCCGGAAGGCCACACTGAAGAAGAGAAGACGGCATTAAAAAAGGATGGGGATACGCCTAACTTAAAGTTTATACTCTTAAGATTATTAATATCAGTATCCTCCTTAATTAAGTTATAACATAAAAGATGCTCTTTCCCAACATTAACATGTTTAACAACAAAAAAGATATAATATCTTCTTCAGTGACTGAGTTCTTAAAGGCAGACAAGTGAATCCATTTCTTAGGTATGACGACATCGAGATCACAATTGGCATTAACACCAACCACAGTTGAAGCAGCTGGAGATTTTTTGTTCCTAGTGTTCACATTTAACTTTAAATTTCCATTAGCAGTAATTGAAGTGGAAGAGTTCAGATTAACCGAGTCATCAACGGCAGCTGATTGAGCAACATTGACAGCGAGAGAGGGGCGATCTGGTTTAGCAACAACTGTTGTATTGTTTCTGCCTTTCGAGTGAATGTTGATATTCCTAGCAACAGCGTCAGCAAATGTATTAGTATAATTAACAGCATTGGGAGCAGTAGCAGGTCGAGCCGCAGAAGCACAGTAATCCACGCCGACAGCAACGTTGGACGGAGCTGTAGTTGTACTATTATCAGCAGCAATAGAAAAAGTGGAGTAACCAGCAGACGGAGCGGTAGTTGAAGCTGCAGAGAATGCTTTCAGTGTAGCGGGAGCGTGATACTTCATACTCACATTATCAGCAGAAACAGCAGTGTTAGACGGAGAAGCATTTATATCAACAGCAGTCGCAGCAGTGAGAGTGGCAGAAGCAGTAGAGAGAGCATTCGAAGCTGGTGCAGAGAACTTGCCATTATCGGTCAATTTGTTTTGTACAATGCAAACCTCTGATTTAAGTTCGTTAAGCATAACGATTAACGAATTTCTATCATCACATAATTGTTGTATTAAAGTGAGCGCCTTCGATTGTTCACTTCTCAGTGAACTTACTTCAAACACCAGAGAATTAAGCAACTCATTTACCTTATTTGGATTGTTAGGCTCCAACAAAGGTCCAGATAATTCGATATTTGATTGTTCAGCGTTTTGTTGTTTCGAATTTAAGATATCAGAACAATGAGCATTACGCACTGATGGCGACGCAGGCGGCGAACATATAGAATTTCTCCGAGCTACCGCGCACACTTTACAATGGAAAGCATTTTTGGATTTCAGAAAAAAATCCACATCAGCCTCTGATAAATTCATACCCGTCTAGTGGAGAATTGATTACACTTATGGAAGCTGATCTTGGGCTGAGCGCGATCAACCCTATGACCGCAAACTTACGGCATTAATAAAGAATAAATAATAAAACGCGGAGCAGAGACAAAATACGTCTGTTCAAAGTGAAACACATTTGCAAACTGTCGTGTGAAAGATTAAASGCCACCGTCAACCAACTGATTGGACCTGACCTTGGAAAAGATCAGAGAAAAGAGAATTGACACACACTATCTCTCCGTCGATTTCAATGCAGCCTTTGACAGTACGAAAAGGAGTCGACGTTGCGAATTTTCGAGAGAAGAGTTCCGCTAAAGATTTATAGTCATTTGTGCGTTGGCCACGTCGAATATCGCATTCGATGAAACGATGATCTGTAAGAGATATACGACGCCATTGACATAGTTCAACGAATTAAGAGACAGCGGCTACGCTGGCTAGGTCATGTAATTCGAATGGACGAAAACACTCCAGCTCTGAAAGTATTCGACGCTGTACCCGTCGATGGAAGCAGAGGAAGAGGAAGACCTCCACTCCGTTGGAAGGACCAGGAAAGACCTAACTTCGCTTGGAATCTCCAAATGGCGCCACCGTGCGAAAAGGAAAAAGGACTGGCGCGCTGTTGTTAACTCGGCCATAATCGCGTAAGCGGTTTTTACGCCAGTAATGAAGAAAGAATTTTTTTATTGTTTCTAGTTGCAGATAGAAATTGAATACAGAACTAAAAATATATCACAAAATTCTGGGTGAACACTTTGAACAACAAATGAAGCAACTTTTTGCAACATTTTGTACAGCATTTGCGGATGCTGTTAGCTGCTGAAAGTATAATGTGCCCTAAAATTTTTTAACATATTTCCAAGTGTTTGCTTTTAGTTCACCAACGTAGAGGCTTTTAAGACATTTGGAGTATGATTCAAACAAATAGTCAGGGCATTACGAAGTGTCCGTTGTCGGAATGGGTGAAAGTGAGCAATTTACTAATGCCTGAGGGTGATAAGACAAAACTTGACGAATATGTTGATAATATTTACAAAAAAGTGGGAGAATGTAGGATAGTAACAATTACTTCGTAGTGAAATTTCTTATAATTTCACGCTTATTCATATGTATTCATTAAAGGCGACGGCGAATTTCTCCATTGTAAGTGTGCTGGATTTTATATACTTCAAAGCAAGATTAACCACAGTTATGCACCAATCGCTCATTCGACATTTCCTTATTCAAATGACATAGTTAAGTTGAAAGCAGTAACACCTACTTACACAGTACAACAGCTAATCTGAGGGGTGAGAAATTCCAAGTCAGGGTGATGGTACTAGGTCAGTATAGTAAAACCCTCAAAGGGTTTGGCGTTCGTATGTGTCAGTTTTTTATGACCTTTTAAATTTTTTCCTTATTTTGATGTTTTTCCGCTTAGTTGTAAAATTTTGGCAAAAACGTAGTTTAACATAACTCGCGAACCACTTGTTCAATTTTGATGAAACAAATTTGGAAAATTAAGAACTACAGTTTCTCTAATGCCGTTTTTCTATATGTGCAACACTTTCGAAGTTAAAAATGAATGCATAAAGGGAAAAAAGTATTTTTTTCCTAAAATTTTTTTTTTTTAATTCATAAAAAATCCAGCAACACTGGTTCTGTAATGTTCACATAAAACATGCATTGTTATTATACTTCTTCTCTTTCTCACACTGATTCTGTGATTTTTTTCAACAAGTGTCGACGAACGCGAACAGTAAAAGTAATTTTTCTCAAATTTTTTAAAAGTGAACAAAAGAGAACACAATATGGAACTGTGCAAGCCAGATATATGTACATAAATAGCTTTTGCTACTGCTGTGGTCAATATTTCTTAACACATAAAAAARGGGAAATTTTAGTACTGATTTTGTTCAAACATACGAGATGTATTTCAACCAAAATGGTATAGTGAACGAAAATTGGGTACCAAATATGGTGTGTAAGAGCTGCTACAACCGTCTAATGGATTGGAAAAATAGAAGACGTGAAAGTATGTCATTCGGTATCCCAATGACTTGGACTAATCCTGGCGAAGGTCACAATCCATTGAATTGCTATGCATGTGCGAATAAAGGAGCCGCAAAAAGGATAAGAAAATCGCATAATTACGTTGGCGTTGGARGTGCCGCAACACCATTGCATCATTCGGACCACATTCCTGTGCCAAAAGCTTCTAGCCCAGATATTTTCTCTTTTACCACTGGTCCGACATATCATGCACGTGATGATCCCCCATATGAGCCATCAGTATCCAATGAGAAAATTTTAATAAATCAAAATAAGCTTGATTCAATTGTTTCCAAATTGGAATTAACACAGCATAAATAGGAAAAGCTGGCTYCCATTTTGAAATCAAACAATTTGTTGGCACCCGGTGTGAAAGTCACAGCTTATCGAAGTCGTCAGGCAACACTCCAAAGTTTATTCCTTGTGAATGATGAAAAAACTTCTGCATATTGCCCGAATGWAGGAAAATTGATGAACGCAATGGAAATAATATATAGGCAGATGACTGGAGATTATTTATTGACAGTTCAAAACTCAGCTTGAAGGCGGTTTTACTGCATAAGACCAATAAAAAACCTTCAGCTCCAATCGTCTATAGTACAGAAACGAAAGAAGCATATGATGCACTGTAAAATATTTTAAAAATGGTTAACTACGCCAAACATATGTGGCGCATATGCTGCGATTTAAAAGTTGTAGCAATGCTTTCCGGTTTTCAAAGCGGCTATAAAAAGTGTATGTGCTTTTTGTGCGATTGAGACACACGATTTTCCAATATGCATGCCACGGATGGAAACTCAGAGAGCAAAGCAGGTTACAAGCGTCCAATATTATTCGTGAGCCTCTAGTGCCGAAAGAGAAGATATTGCTGCCTCCACTGCATATTAAACTTGAAATTGTTAAGAATTTTATCAAAACTGTCGCCAAAAGAGATGAAGTTTTCTAGTGTTTGAAACTAATTTACCCGAGACTCAGCGAAAGTAAAATTAAAGAAGGTAAGTTATAATATCACATTCATTTCCCATGATTTTCCATCTTAACAAATTAATTTTTTCCAATCAGGCGTATTAAATGGTCCAGATATACGAAAGCTGATTAAAAGTGACGCATTCAACAATATTTTCATTGACGCTGAATTGAATGCATGGCAGGCAATCAAAGAAATAATAGAAGGCTTGTTGGGAAAGCATCGTTCTAACAACTACGATGTTTCTGTCGCAAGGATGTTAAGAGCATTCTCGGAAATTGGTGTCCACATGTCCTTGAAAATCCATTATTTACATCATCATCTGGACTACTTCAGCAAACTATTGGCTACCGAATCTGATGAACAAGGTGAGCGCTATCATCAAGTTGCTATGCCATTTGAAATGAGGTAATACTGATTTTTATTTCATTTTAATAAAATTAAAGATATAGAGGCAAAAAGTCGCCGAGTGCAATAATTGCAGAAATTTGCTGGTGGAGTAAGCTTGTGTGGCAAGACATGGATGATCTTGATGATAAAGAATTTTCAGGAGATGCAGAAAGGCCAACAGTGGAGTCACACATTGACATTATGTGT
>NW_017537449.1:44266-52653 GCF_001853355.1 Bactrocera latifrons
AAGGGTTTTACTATACTGACCTAGTACCATCACCCTGACTTGGAATTTCTCACCCCCCAGATAATAATCCCAAAAATGTTCCACAGTGTTATAAAAGTTGGTGAAGAAATTTGCATATCTTACTTGGGTGAGTGCCGTGTACAATTAACTGTTTAATACCACACTCCCCTCCATTTTGTAATCACAACTTTTTCTATTTTTTTGTAGGAAAATTTCTTCACATTAACTTGACATATTTTGTTTAATTAGGAAATGTTAACAATTGAAATTCTAACATTTTGATGGTTTACTTGACATAGGTAGCCCTTATTAATCTTTTYTTTGGTTACCAAAAGAATGTTCAGTTAAAAATTGTTAACACAATCGTATCATCTAACTTAACATATCACGTTAAGTATTGTAGCCTTGTAGTTTTCAACTTTTTAAAACAACTAGGAACAAACTTAAATAGTATGGTATTATTAATCTTTTATTAACAAATATCAAAAATAATAATTTAATTCTTTCTATTCAATTTAGATATTTGCAAATTTCGGAAAAATTAGCACCTTTTCATTATACTCACCGGTCAGTGTCAATAGGAGAGCAAAAATTCCGGAAAAAAATTTAATGTTCGAATGTAAAAAAAAAGACCCTGGGGCGTCAGTCTGGGTAGTATAGAAACGAAAAAATGGAAGTACTATGTTGGTCGGTCCCTTTTGTAATTTTTTATACGGTGGCCACATATGTGTTGTATTCATGATGTGGTGTGTAATGCAGATGTGATATACGTTAAGTGGAATCTAAGATGTGGTGTATGTTTGTGATGTGTGTGGTATGGCAGTGTTATACTGTGAGTGGGGTCTAATACTCATTCAGCCATTCCGGCCACAATGCTGCTAAGACCCGTGGATCGACGTGATTGTCATCTAGGTAGGTGGCCGATTGACGTCGCCCCTCGAGGTGCGATGTAGCAGCGTGTGATGCGGCCTGTTGCAAATTTTGCACAGACCCGTAGACTCAAACTATTGAGTCGTAAGCGTATGCGATAGGCAGTTCTGACATTGTACCCTAGATGAATGATGATAGCATCGGTGGTGGTCGGGTCTCTAAACAAGTACATATATCGTGATCGTACCATAATCTGTGGCATAAATGGGTCGTCTACTTGATCGACCATTTTTGTTAGTTTTCTTTGTTATGTTTAACAGTTTTTATTGACGTGTTTCTTGTTTTTCATTATTTTTATTTGATTATTTTATTGTATTGCGGTACTATCGGTTGATGGTTTGCGGCTTGCAGTGTCGCGATCATCAGGGGTTAATAGAAAGCATAACTTCACCAGCGGTCTGTTTAGCGTTCCACTTTGCGTACGGAGATCAACCACTCGTATGTGACCACCGCCATTCGGTAGGGGCACACAATTATCATGGAGGAGGCCACAATCTTTAAGCTTTTTTGAAGATCCTTAATATATCCTTCATTCCATCGACTGTTAAAATTATGATGGAGAATTTTAATTCTTTCCCATCGATTTAATGTGGATAACGACTCCACGCCTTTCTCAGGGATGGCCAGAAAAGATGCTCCCTTGAGAAAATACCCTGGAGTTAAGCTGGTAAAATCTGAGGGATCTTCCGAGAGGGCTGTGAGTGGCCGTAAATTCAAAACGGCTTCACTTCAAATTAGTAACGTCGTGAATTCTTCATAATTAAATTTGTAGTTTCCAGCTACCCGTTTGAAGTAGGATTTTAAACTTTTTACTGCTGATTCCCATATAAATTGTATAAAGTCCACAAACTGATTTTCGGTGGCTCTTTGAACGCCGACAAAGGTCTTACATTATCGCTTATTATATTCTTTGGAAAGCCTCGTCGACCGACGTAACGGGCAAATGCCGCAAGAAAATCGTTGTCAGGTTAGTGCTTAGTTCAAGGTGCAGTGCCTTTGCCACTTTCCTGCAGGGTTGAAAAGTTTTGCAACCGAGGATAAATTTATGGCGGATAATGCGGCTTTGTACTCAGTTGTGTATAAAAACTGGTCCATTATCGCATTCTTTTGGATGAGTAGACTTTCTGTAGTACTTTAGTTTTCGAATATAAGGAAATTAGTGTCCAACAAATTTTCGTTTTGTATGTAGTTTTTAGCACTTCAGTTACTAGAGGAAATTCTACCTTTGTGTTATCTGCCAATTCGGAGTGTTCGAATGGCTAGTTAACGCCAAAGGTAACTGTTTTTAATTTAAAGTCGCGTAGTAGACTAATGGAACTTTGGAACATATTTCGTTGAAAATCTTGATCGGCTTTATGTAGGAAATTATACAACGTCCCATTRAATACGTATTGAAATATACGCCAACTTAATATCAGGAGCATTCAATCTGTTTCGAGCGTGGGTCCCAAAAATAGGATATTTAAAGAATTCTTAGAGCTAGTGGTTTGTGAGGCACCGAAGACAACTTTTACTTTGTTTTTTTCTATGTCTTTACTACTGCATGTTGTGACAAGTAAAAACAGTAGTATTTGCCCTTAATGGTTTTTGTCCGGGTCTTACTTCCTCCATGTGATCTAATTAGAGGTATTCTTCTAACACACCATCATATGCTGATTTCAGTTCGCCTTTTTAATTAGGTTTATTTCCATACCTAAAAACTGTTGTATTGCTTAAGTGGTAGCCCTACGACGTACCGACCATTTTCGGATCTGGTAGTTGTGTCCTTGTAAAAGTCTTCACAATCACAGGGGTTGTGACTGATAGGGGGGTGATCTTCTATTTTCAAAATTTCCTTAATTATGAATCGCGGTTTTCATTTGAGATTTCCTCAACTTGAGTTGTCATAGTTATAACTGGTTCCCTAACTAGTCCACTAGACCCAACCAAAACTAGTTATTTTGTCAATACCTTCGAGTATTACCTGCGATATGAGATCCTGGCTAATAGAAGATTCATTTGAGTAGCGGCTTTGCAGTTGTGGTCTGCTAGCTTCAGGTGTGAAACCTTTTGCCAATGCATGTTTATTATATGATTTATATTTGTTAATTGAATTGCGGTTGGACAATAGCTACTGCCTAAATACGCTCATCGGTTTTGCGGGAAATTAGAGTGGTATTGCATTTTACATTATTTTGAGGTAAGCTCTTATAATTTGTGATATGTAACATTGAATGAAGTATTTTGTGGCAATATGCGCAATTAAGTTTGTTTTCGCAATCTCTAAGCGTAAGCGCAAGTGATAAACAGTTGGTAAAAAGTCTTTTCGTTCTTATGAAATTGTTGCGGTTCCTAATATTCATTTTTTTAATTTCTGCCAAGATTACAGCTTGTGCCCTCCTTTGCACAGTTCGCCTGCYGTTTGTTTATATTGTTTGGATGTGAACGATGGATTCTTAATATATCTTCTATTTAAATTATTGTTGCTACTGGTTTGGAGTCTATTCAAGCATTTATTGAGGTCGTTTTGAACATTTTTCGTTTTGACTAATTTTTTATCTACCTTTTCTGCAATTTCATATAAGGTAGTAAGAAATTTTTTCATTTGCTGTCATGTTGGGCGTTTTCTTCGCGATAAGAGCGATTTCTCCCACAAAAGTAACGATTTTTCTAGTAATATATTTACATATATTTACCATAATAGAGTCCCAATCGTCTGTGGGAATGTTTTGTGTCGAAAGAACCAACCAATAGTTGGAAACAGTGGACTGAATTTTAATAAATTCTTCATTTGTTTCCTTATGAATTTTTGGTAAATTCATTAATATCGTCATTTTTTTTTATCGATCTGTATTCTTTCGTTTTCATATCGTGCTTTTAGAGTTTACCAAGCAAAATTGAAATTTTCGTCATTAAGAGCGAACTGTTTGATTATTACGCCTGCTTGACCTTTGGTTTGGTATTTGAGGTGATACAATAYCTCGCTCTTGTGATGATTTAGGATTTTTTATGTACACGGTCGTAAACACGCCCCGGAAGGATGGCCATTGATCATAATCTCCATGAAATACATATTTAGAGCTAATGCTTGTACTTGCCTCATGGGCTTGTGTTTGTGGCAGTTCTACTCTCGGTTGTGGAGTAGGTGCAATTAATTTTATTAGTTTTAATTCATCAGAGGCTTTTGTCTCTTCATATTGGTCTAAGCAATTTTCGTTTTTTAAGATTTTATTTTTTGATTTCTAATACCGATTCAGAATTGTCCAAAATCGGTGACGACGAAAATGGAGAATAGTAACGCATTAGGCTATCACTCTCAGAAAAAAATTTGGTATATGCTTTGAGCGTGTACCTTCTGTCGGTGTACACGAACTCTTCTCTTAAGAAACCTGTTTAGGAACTTTTAGTGACTGTATTCCTTTAGATTCGTTTGAATCTGAGCTCATTTACAAAATGTGTTCAAATAATTTAAAATGTCTCTGTAAACTAGACTGCAAAAATTTGAGAAAAAATTACTTATGCAGTGAAAGCTCTCCCCAGTGGACACTGACTGTCGCAGCGATTTGTCTGTCTAAGGGAGATGTCCGTCCAATAGAGCGTGTTGAGGAAAACTAAAAAAAAAAAAAAACAAATATGTAGAATGTTCCCTCTACTAAGGAAATAAATGTGTTAATACATTTCAAAACATTTTGTAATACATTTCTATTATAGTATTAAAGTGAAATATTCTTGTATAAGAAATTCAGATTCATAAATCATAAACTTAAATGAAATTAGTATTAGATATTAGTACATATGCATACAAAACTTCAAATTAGTTTTGTTGCTGAATTGACGGATTGTTGATTGCTTTTGGTTGGTTTGCTTCCATATTTTCTCATTTTCCACAAGACGAATATCTAAAGATGTTAGTGTGGAGATGCAACAACCTCACTTCATAATCAATTTCAATTCTGTAATTTTCTGTGTATGCAACGCTATCAATATTTAAATAATCCTTTAATATAATGTCACTAAGTTGTGCAATTTCATTTAAATTAAAGAGTGTTGCTAATTCAATATCATTCTCAAGCTCAAACAGTTCGACATTCGAATTTTGTATAAGTCCAGATTTGCGAGAACAGTTTTCTATGTTTGACGCTTCATTTTTGTCCCAAGAAGCTGTAACAAAACACATAGCATCAAGTACATATTGTTTTTTTTTTTTTTTTTTGACAATTCTGATGAATGAAGTTTCTGTATAAGACATCAAAATCTTGTATTATGCCATGATCCAAGGGCTTTCATATAGATGTTGTCTTAGGAGATAGRAACTCTGAAGTTATGCTGGTCAGGCAGATATCTCTCGGCTGAGAGGCGGCATTACCTAAAAATAAAAGTATATTCCTGTTGAGAGATTTCATTTTTTGTCAAGTTGTCGWAACTCTGTCATAATTTCTGTTGTTATCCACGCCACTTTGTTCGATTTCCAATTGACTGGCAAATTGGCAATTTGTATGTGTTTAAAAGCTCTCGGGAGGGCCGCTTTTCCAATGACTAATAGCTTTTCTTTTTGTCCAACCATATTGACGGAAAACATAATGATAAAAGTCTTTCCTTCGATAATTTACCACCAGTACATTTCTCTGATTTAGAGCCAACATTTTGTCAGACATGGCTCGAAAAAAGAGAACATTTTCATCGGCGTTGTACACATCTTCAGGTTTGTACTGAGTCAGCAAAGAAGGGAGTTTTCTCTGCTCTTAATTCTTTTTTGGTTAATATTAAAGCCAGACTTCCATTTACCACTAATTTGATGTCTTCTTTATTTTTGATAATTGCTGCAGATTGCGTTTTTCTTATGTTAAATTATATTAAAAATAAGAAAATCGTAAGAATGAATTGATGGCCAATCACTAAAAATACAAAAATGTTGCCTCTTTGCAATATCACGAACAGAATTTTCTTTTTATTGGAAATTTATTATTTCAATTTTTTCTTTTAAGGAAAGCACAGAAGTGACCGTTTTCAACTAATGTTTATCAAAATAGTGTCACATGAAAAAACCCATTTTTAAAGTAACGGTTAATCGCAGTAGCTGTGGCATTTTTGTTCCATGAACAAAATACGGGGATCACAGCTTAACGACCTCAAAACATTGAGAGCGCCAGATTAAAAGCGACATCTGTCAAATATTAAAATACACACGTTCTTACCGACACAGTTATTGAGACTGCTGCACGACTACATAGCTGTGTACATAAGATCGAAATTCATCAAAATACCCCTTAGAGGGTCAAAATATCAGGAAATAATACTATAAACGAAGTGGGGAGCATAAATCGTTGTCTAGGGACAATAACAGCAAAAAATTGTAGGCYAAAAATCTGCTAAAACTATTGTAATTACTTTTGATTTATACATATAAATAATTACCAGTGTACGTAAACTTTTTTGATATTAATTATGACCATTTTAAGTTTTAACACTAATTTTTTCCTTTGTTGAAAAAAATATATTTTGACATGCTATATTTAATGTTAAAAAACATATCTTGAAATGGAAACCACAAAATTTATTAATTTTAAAACAAACATCGACTGTACTTTTGTGTATTTATTACGCTTTTATAGCTTTTATGGAATCCTGCTTGTTATTGTCAGTCAAAGAACAAGGGGTATTGTGGGATATATGCCAATATGGACTTTGAAGCGATATTTACATACATATATTATGTATATGTGATGACTATTCACATATACTAAACCGCGTAATTTTGTGTGGATTTTGTTTAAACATTAATTTAACCGCTTATTATGACAGTTTTTTTTTGAAATAATTTAAGTGAAATTTGTTTGAAATAATTTAAGTGAAATTTGTTCACAAAGTATGCGGGGCATATGAGCTCAGGCTCATATTTATCCGCAATATTTCCCTGACAGAGGAGTAATCAAAAAGAGGATATAATGCTTACAAAATTTTACCGTCTGCACTTATCTTTACGGTTTTTAAGAGGATATGTAAGTGGCATAACCTAACGTTATGGTGTATAAGCATAGGCTGATCGTGTGCCGTATGTTCCTTTTTTGTGAATATGCGCATTCGCAATATTATCCCGTGAGAGAGGAGTAATCAAAAAAGGCGTGTAAGTATTGGTAATTCTACGTCTGCACTTATGTTTATGGTATTTATGAAGATATGTAAATAACATAACCTAATGTTGTATTGAAGACTTCAAATCAGCATTCTATTCAGCATTTAAGCCGTACAGAGGTTATTTACTCATTTTAGTCAATAAAAATTAAAATAAATAATTTTACTGGCGAAGTCGGTAGAATCTGCGTAAAAGATCCTTAATAAAAAAGAACCTATTTTACTAGTTACATATTTTGAAACACGTGCAGGGCTGTACCTTTTTAATAATTCACGCAATCGTACAGAAGCAATATATAAATATTGAAAAACTTTTTTATGTAGTATCAAAATAAAAAATGTTTTAAATAAAAATTTTTAAGTAAAAGAAATATTTCGTATCGAACGGAAAAACATTAACATCGTGAATGCAATACATTCAAATAAGAAAAAGTTAATCGTAATGGCAAATATATTTATCGTATCGAATGAAAACAGGGAAACTTTAACTTCGAAAAATAAAGCTATAGAATGTGTTTGTAAAAAGCAACAAAAAGAATGAAAAAAGAAAAAATTCGTAATTTGCAAAAAAAAAATATCAATATCGTAAAAAATTTAATCCTATAGAAAGGAAAAGTTTAATACCAAAAAGTAAAGAAACATTTAACAAAGAAGGTCCAACTACGGACAAGCGTGTCAACTGTCAAAAGCTAACAGAAGAAAAATTTTAACAGTAAGTAAAACAGTAAACAGAGCTGAGCATTCAATGAAAGTTATGCATGTGGCCCTTTTTGTTCTATTTTTACACGTTTACATGCAATCATATTCATTGATATGAATGTCTTATGTTTGATAATATAATATAATTTCATATATATGTTCATATATGCTATATATGTATATGACATGCTATCATATTTATTTATTTATAAAAGTGAAACAATAATACAATTACTTTTCCACGAAAAAAGGAGCACCGGCTGCCAGGACCTTCGGCTCGCTGATGTAAATATAAAATGTATAGTTATTGCTTAATTAAGTCTTAGGTGTAAAGTTAATAAAATGTTCTGTAGCTAATAGAAAAGTTTTAAGAACAAAATAATTAATAAGTAATGGGAAGTTTAAAAACATAATCATATTTGTGGTTTTAATCCTGTTTGTACTAAGAATGCTGATATTTTTGTTACGTTTTCGGAGGAACTCGTTYRTAACAGAGCAGACGGTATTTGGTCGTCGAAGATATTTTTCTAATCGCTGCGAAATGTGGGCAGTCGTCAAGTAAATGATAGGCTGTTAAAGCTAACGACGGGCAGTGTTGGCAGACTGGTGGACTAGAACGATTTAGGAGGTGCGCATGTGTGGCAATT
>NW_017537449.1:59750-61223 GCF_001853355.1 Bactrocera latifrons
GAACAGATCAAAAGTAAGTAGCACAACTCCAGTGAATTGTGAAACTCCTTCCACAGTTTTCGAAAATTTGTACACTCCGACTACGCCTTGGTTACTCATATTTTAAATTATTTCTTTTTCACTGAYATTGTTTAGGCAGGGTGCATAGATTGTACCTTTTACGCTATTAAGAYTGTCATRATATTTTACAACAATTTCGCACACACCATGTAGCTTTTTAGTTGAAATGAACCTTTGGGCGATTTGGTTGTTTTTCACATTTTCTTCATTAATTTCTTTACTAATAGCTTCTAATGCTTTATGTACGGCGAAACAAGAATAATTAGAGATAGGTTTCGTTGAATCGGAAGCACTAACAATAATAAATGTAGGGTTTTCTTTCCTAGACTGAGGCAAGTCGGGAAAATTAAGGGGCGTGTATGAGGGTTTCTTTCTTTTTGGATGGGATTCCGAGGCAAGCAAAGCAAACCTATTATTCCCGAGGTTGGGTGGCCCGGGGACCATGATTATTATTTCTACACACTMGATTCACTTGTTTAGAAAACACTTGTAGGAAAAACGATATGCGGTATAATTATAAAACAGAGATTTACTAAGCAAACRCGTGCACGTAAGACGGATGTGTACTGAGCGAAATACGCAAAAGATAAGCCAAAACACGTCTACATAAAGCGGGCTTTAGTCGATGACTCCATGCTATCATAATACTCCAAAAAACTTAATCAGCCATATCGTGAATTTCGCCTGACCGCCGTACCCAATGGAAAAATTCCCAAATTTGTTTTTTTCTTATCGTGAATTTCACATGGGAAATATTTCCCATAATCGAAAATGTTCCCTAACCGTTGAGAGGGAACAAATTCTCATTGAAAAAGTGTTTTTATGGAATAAGGTCTATTAATAAGGCCCAGTTAACATATTTGGTCAACATTATGTCGAAAAATCCTAACATAGGAAAAGGATTTCAGAAGGAAAACAAAGAAAATGTAAATGCCTAAATAGCATGGGGCTATCATTGAAATCAATTGCAGAAAGGAAAAAAGTAAACAATGATTGTTAATTGATTATCTTTATGATCTCCCTTTCAAGCTGTTTTAATCCTGTATTCTTTAAGATTTATTTTTTTAACAAGTTTGGATAGACGAGTTCGCAAAAAGGCTGCCCAGAATGCACAAAATAAAAAAGACCGGCGGAGGACCGTGTAAAGAGTATGCATTTTCGGTTCTGGAACAGTCCATTTTGGATTTAACAGCTCATATAACACAATTGATTGCAATAGTAAGAAACAAGTAAGAATAAAGACCGTAATGTAGGCACAGAAACAGAAGACCAACGTTTTTAATACCAGATTTGACGGCGAAAGTATCATTGAAATAACAACGGAAATATAAGTATAACGCCTCCCCAAATTAGATTAAAAATAACCTCTATGATCCGTGAACATCCCATATTGTATGGTTATATGCTTATTTT
>NW_017537449.1:61553-64428 GCF_001853355.1 Bactrocera latifrons
TTTATTTATTTTTTGTGCTGCCATTTAGTAAAACTCCAACGACTTTCTAACACTGGAAATAAGCAAACAACCACATAATCTGTAAACAAGGGTCTGGGTTGGGCAAAGTTGGTTATTTTGTCATACCGCATTTTGTTGTTGTTTACTTAATCACATAACCACATAACCCGATAACCACCTTATCGTGAACAGCCTAAATGTACAGATTGAATGCCTTAGAAAACTAGAAGTAGAAATAAACTAGAACTTACACAGGTATAAATCGAAGTCCAGAAAATAAAATCATAGGCTGCAAAGAGAAGGTTAATTATTACCTAGTAATGTTGTTTTATATAGCTGTCTCTTATACACATCTATAAAATCATAGGCTGCAAAGAGAAGGTTAATTATTACCTAGTAATGTTGTTTTATATAGTGCACCTCTTCGTTCCTTTTAACTTTTTTTTTCTGTAATCAATGAATTATATTTACTCTATTTTACCACATTTTATTTAAATTTTATTGAAATTAAATATTAATAAAATTTGTGAATACAATTAAGTATATTTATTTAAAAAAAATTAACAATAAGATTTATTTCATGAAAGTATTGATTTAAAAAGCGCAATAAAAATAATTAACATTTAATTCGCAATAAAAACGCTAACAGGTCTAGCCTCATGTATATAGAAGGAGTTGGATTCAGTTTTATCAAACTGTTTTGCTTCAAAAACTTCAGTCTGGGAAGATTCATTTGTAATATAATGTCATCGCATCGGTAATTTATATAAATGTTTTGTAACGCACAGCAAACGCTAATATTTTGTGAAGCTTTTTTAGGAGCGTAATGCGGGCTTATAGTACACATCTCATTCGCTTTTTTAGAATAAAGTAATTTGCGTTATGAAGATCCTTCTGCCGTGAATCGGTGGGGTGTTAGCAGCCAACGGCCTAATGGATAGCCAGCAGCTTCCCCTGGCGGGTACAGCGTCGAATACTTTCAGAGCTTGAGTGTTTTCGTCCATTCGGACAACATGACCTAGCCAGCGTAGCCGCTGTCTTTTAATTCGCTGAACTATGTCAATGTCGTTATATACCTCATAGAGCTCATCGTTCCATCGAATGCCATAAATCTTCTCATCAGTTGCTGTCATCGTCCAAGTCCCTGAACCATATAGCAGGACGTGAATTATGAGTGACTTATAGAGTTTTTTTTGTTCGTCGAGAGAGGACTCTGCTTCTCAATTGCCGACTCAGTCCGAAGTAGCACCTGTTGGCAAGAGTTGGATTTCCAGGCTGACATTGTTGGTGGTGTTTATGCTGGTTCCAAGATAGACGAAATTATCTACGACTTCAAAGATGGGCCAGACCCATCTATTTTGCTTCCTTGTCCAGTCTGGAGAAAGCAGATGATATCAATATCATCGGCATACGCCAGCTGCTGTACGCTCTTGTAGAAGATGGTACCTTCTCTATTTAGTTCTGAAGCTCGAGTTATTTTCTGCAGAARCAGCTTAAAGAAGTCGCACGATAGGGCGTCGTCTTGTCTGAAACCTCGTTTGTTATCGAACGGCTCGGAGAGGTCCTTCCCGATTCTGACGGAGCTTTTAATATCGCTCAACGTCAGTTTATACAGTCGCATTAGTTTTGCGGGGATAAAAAATTCAGACATCGCGGCATAAAGGCAGCTACTTTTCGTGAACACAGCCAGGTAGCTTGATGAGTTTTCTTATGCTGGAATCTAGTACTACAGATAAACATATTTCAGGCCCCGGCGAAGTCGATCAGCCTCAACCCATTTGGGGATGTTTCGAMGTGAAGACTGAATCTACCGACCGTAGTGCCAAAGATACCTTCTTTGCCCACCCTAGTGTTAAAGTCTCCAAGCACAATTTTGACATCGTGGCGGGGGCAGCTGTCATAAGTGAGCTCCAAGCACTCATAAAAGACATCTTTGGTCAGATGGTCCTTCTCATCTGTCGGGGCGTGGGCGCAAATCAGTGATATGTTGAAGAACCTCGCTTTGTTGCGGATTATGGCTAGACGTTCGTTCACCGGAGTGAGTGACAGTAGTCGGCGACGGAGTCTCTCTCCCACCACGAATCCCACACTAAACTTGCGCTCCTTTATATGGCCACTGTAGTAAATGCCACAAGGACCTACTCGTCTCAGTCCTTGTCCCGTCCATCGCATTTCTTGGACGGCGGTGATGTCAGCCTTTACTTTCACGAGGATATCTACCAGCAGGGCAGCGGCACCTTCCTAATTAAGGGACCGGACATTCCAGGTGCATGCCCTCAATTCGTAGTCCTTATTTCGTTTTCCGTGGTCGTCATCAAAAGGGGGTCTCTCATCCGAGGCTGGTTGTTCCTTCTCATTGGGGGGATGTAGGGGATTTCGCCTTCTCACTTTAGCTCGCCTTCAAACGGATGTTCTTAGGCTACCCAGAGGATACTTGGTCAAAGGCGGGAAGTCGTGAGCTGCTGTAAAGGAAAGGTTTCTGGCCAATCCCAAGGGAATGGGGATCAGAGAACTTTCCTCACTTGTGTGAACTTCTACATACGACTCCATCCTCCAGCTAGCCAGCGTCACCTATGAGAAAAAATGTATATATTATATTGAATGATTAAAATATTTAATTAAAAATGTACATAGTAACCAAACGTTTCTTCTGCGAGCGATATACTCCTGCTCCAATAAAGTTTTTAAATGACTCGTGTTCCAAATTAATGAATCGTGGCAGGCTATACGGTGTGGAGCATCAACCCATTTTATCTTCAATATATCATTTCTTTAAATAAGATTTATTAACAGACATATAAACACAAGAAAATTTCTTTAATTTACCAGCAAAATATTCATTACTGCATTCACCGTCGAACTGTCATCGTAACCG
>NW_017537449.1:73858-90250 GCF_001853355.1 Bactrocera latifrons
AGTTTGTATAATAATTGTATTATTATGTAAGCTTTTATAAAATAAAAAAAATATTCATTACTGAAGAATTCTTTTCTTTTGTAGTATAAGTGTTTRTTGCTTTTGTTAACTATAATTTTACTGTGCGTGCCATCCATGCAACCAATGATGTCAGAGATATTAAATTGGTAAAAATTTCAATTTTTTCGCGCATCTCTTTTTTAGAAGGCCAAGTTGTCCACTAATTACAGAGATATGACTAGAATACGCCCTACACTTCAGAAAGGATTTCACTAAAGCTTGATTGTGATAAGCCAACATCCATTTTCCTGCCCAGTGGACAACAGTGCAACAGCAGCGTTACAAGTTAACATGGCAGACAAATAACCGAAGCAAAAATTTATAGTAAATCACACAACAACAACGTTTTAATTCATGAACGCAGGCGCGCTTTCAACAAGCAAACTCGCTACATTCATTAAACCAGCCACATTTACATATATCTGTTATCAAATATAAAATTAACAATGAAAATGTTTATGATGCTTTTGTTACGCTAGTGATGCGCAACAATTTAACGACGGAACGTGTTACTTTGGCTGTGTTGCAAAGGCAACACTGCTGCAGTAATTTCATAACGRACACACCTTACTTTTCACTGTACATCAGGGCTGCCATACGTCCTGGTTTACCAGGATTTGTGTTGGTTTTGCACGAATTGTCCTGGTACCCTGGTCAACCCTTAAATTATCCAGGTCTACTGTTAAATTGTCATGTATGTGAGTAAATAAAATGAAAAAAAAAAGATTTTCTTTTTTCAGATTATTGTTAGAACGGATTCATACTTGAAAGCAAGAGAAATTTCCCCTGCTTCGCACCCCTCTCATCCTATCCGAGCAGAGTTGCTTTCAGGTACTTGACAATTGTAAATCCGCTATTATGA
Source organism: Bactrocera latifrons (assembly GCF_001853355.1). Taxonomy (NCBI): domain Eukaryota; kingdom Metazoa; phylum Arthropoda; class Insecta; order Diptera; family Tephritidae; genus Bactrocera; species Bactrocera latifrons. Next base: position 74,781 of record NW_017537449.1, read on the forward strand.
GAAAGTGTTCATCGCTATTTTAATCGAAAATCGATAATAAATTGTTTCTTCTCTATCATATTGAACATATGATTTATGCATTGCTGGCGAACGTGGATTTGTATTGCTTGTAACTTTTTCTATTTTCCGTTTAATAATTTACATTTAAATGTTATTTCATTCTTCTGTAGCAAATGCCAAAAAGAAAGTGCAAATTTTTAGACACCTACACAGCTGAATGGTCGTATATGAAAAAAGGATAAAGTGATGACACTGCGGATATCGAGACACGGCGTGGATTTGACATTAACATTGCATATGGTGGAAAGTCAAGCATTCAAGATCATGTAAAAAGTGCTAAACATTTTTCAAAAATAACAATTGCTTCATGTTCAAAAGATATTAGTTCTTTWATGGTTCAGAAGAATACACAACTTGAGCATTTAATAAAGGTTGCTGAAATCACAAGCGCCTACAGAATTGTAAATCATCATCAATCATTCAGCTCATTGGATTGTATCACAAAACTGGATGCCGTATAATATCCAGAATTAAAAATCGACGCAAAACAATCGAACACCAGAACAAAAGCAACAGCCATCATAAAGAATGTTTTGACACCACATTCAGTTACGGAATTCACTAAAATACTAAAAGATCATGTTCCATTCTTTGGAATATCTACCGATTCGAGCAATCACAAAGCACACAAAATGTTCCTCCTGATAATTCCTTATTTTACGGAGAAAGGGTTGGAAATAAAATGATTAAAAATACAGTCATTGCCAAATGAAATATCCGAAACAATAGCAACATACTGCATCGATCCACTAAAAACAGCTGATATTCCACTAAAAAATCTTACGGCTTTTGGTGCAGGCAACACAAACGCGAATTTTGGGGGCAGATAAAGGAATGGCGTAATTAACGTTTTTTACAAGTTGAAATCCGAATTGGGTCGAGAAATAGAGGGCATTGGTTGTTCTGCTCATACCCTCCACAACACTATTTCACGTGCTACAGATGTACTGTCAATTGACATTGAATCTGTTGTTTTGAAGATATATAAATATTTCTCCATCTTCACGGTTAGAACTGAACGATTTTGTGAAAGCGAACAGGTAATATTTAACGAAATACTCTCCCATACAAGAAGTCGGTGGTTGTCACTTTTGCCTGCAATAGAGCGTATTTACAGCTTTGGATACCGCTCAAAGAATTCTTTGAGGTTGAAAAAGGAGCAGCGAAAGTAATTACTGACTTTTTTAAAAATCCGTTAGCAGAACTATATTTTACATTCATACACAGCCAAGCATTTGTAATTGAGAAACAAATAAAAAAAATTGAAAAGCGAAATATTTCAGTTATGGAAGATCAATTAATTTTAAGTGAAACTATATGGGATATGAAAGACAGATTTGAAAACAATTTTATTGGAATTCAAACACAAACAGTTTTGAATAATTTAAAGAATAGATGTTTCAATGATAAAATTTTTGATTTTGAAAATTACGTTAAAACTTTTTTTACGACTTCAATTAACTACTTAGAGAAATGGGTGGTCGCCTTAAAAAAGTATACAATTTTTAATTGGATGACATTAAAAAATATACCTGAATGGACTGACGCTCAAAAAACGACAACTTATTTACAAGAAAAAAATATTATTTTGTCTGATGAATCCTTCCAAGAAGTTTCTTATCTTAAGGCATTTTTAGAGATAAATAAAGAATATCTAAAGGATAAGGATACAGTTAAAAAATGGTTATATTTTTTTAAAAAACTTCTGAAAAGGAGCGAAAAGAAAATTTGTTAAAGATAGTACAATATTTATACGCAATGCCCAGTCATAATGCTTACGTAGAACGTATTTTTCATTAACAAGTTCACAATGGACCAAAGAAAGAAATTCTTTATCATTCAATGTAAGTTTAATTTTAATATGACATGCTATGAATTTTACAACTATATCAAAGAAAAACCTGAAGTTTTGCGCAAAGTTCAAAGTTCAGAGAAATACTAAGACTTATAATGTTAAAATGAATAGTCTTTTTTTCGAATACATGTTTAAGTGAACTGTTAATTTTTTTTTTTTCAAATAAATGTTGGATAAATTTATCAGTAAAAAAAATGTTGGTTTTTTTTTTATAAGTGGGAAATTTTTGGGTAAAGTGTCCTGGTGAGCGGAGTCAGAGTTATGGCAGCCCTACTGTACATTCACAGTATAGATGCCATCTTGCCACAGTCACCTGTAATATCAGATGAAACGAAAACATTTTATCTGCATTGTGTTATAAGAACACTGAGAGGCGTTGCATTCGATGTGGTAAGACGAGAACAACCACAGGATTGGACAACGTTAAGACAGGTACTTATTGACGAACTTGGGCAACACACTCCAGTTTCAACATTAATTTTAGAAATAAGTAATATCCAATTTAACAATAATGTAAAATTACTATGTGAAGAAATGAATACACAGTTTGTAGAGTAAAAGATGTTATTAAAATAAAAAATGAAAGCAGTTCCACTAAGCCATTTATGTATAACCAATTATACCAAATTAGTTTGAAAACACTAAAGAGAGCGTTAATAAATGCAAATATTGCTACTGACCTTAAGTCAGCAATGAAAATATGAAAAGAAAACGATGTTTATGAAGATAATAAAAACTTATCTACACTGAAAACAATTAAAAATACTAATAAAAATTTAAAAATTAATCAATTATATGAATAATATAAATCGTCATGTAGAATATTTTGCAAATAATATGAACCATTTCTGAATCCATATTCTAATCGAAATGTGCATCCTAAAAATTAACCATTTTTCAATCAATACAATGAATATAGCAATCGAGAATATAACTTACAAAACAATAATTTCCCAGAAGTTAAGAATACCTCTTTCAATTCTGCAGACATTTATACCAATAAAAAGATTCATGGTTCAAACCAGAATCGAATAAGACGTTTCCGTTACTCTTAACCAATGGAACAAGATGGAATAAATTTAATTGAAATTAAATAAAAAAATATATATGCTTTTAATTGGCACAGGTTCATCAGTTAGTTTAATAAAGCCAAGAATATTTAACGAAAACGTCATACATGTTCAACCAGTAACCTTAACAACAGCGACAGGAAAAGTAAGTCTGAACGCAGTTCAATAACTGTTTAGCGCCAAAAACTAGGAAAAATTTAAATTTTTCGTTTCTAACTTTTCTAAGTTATGATGGTTTATCTGGTTATAACAAATTTAAGCTGCTTAAAGCTAAAGTCGACTTTGAAAGTAATTTGATACATATGAACGGGATTCGTTATAATATTCTCAATAATATATCAAATTCTGGTAATAAATTGTCATTCAGAATGAAAATCATAATTCTTTGTCGTACAGTTTATTTCAGAAAGCTAAATTCCAAAATACGCATATATAAAAGGGAACCTTGTCGCTCGCAAGCAACGAGATTTTATAGTTCTTGGCCTTTAGTTCAATTACATTACATTACATTGTCCTTGGCTATTTGCCTGACATGATRATACTTAATAATTGCCGAACATTGCGCACTTTGGTTGTCGCTAAATACCTTTGTTGCATGACCATCGCTCAAACCCATCTCGCTCATGAGTTTGCAAGTATTCGCTGCTTCTTTAGCAACCGTTGACAAAGCTATGTACTCCACTTCAGTGCTGTTTAAGGCCACGACACCCTGTTTCTTCGATTCGCATGAGAACACTGCTCCTGCTGCAAGAAACATTCAGTGCCGTTAAGGTATCACAAAACTTGCTTGGCACCCACCTCATGTTCCTTATGAGAATTGGAATTATGTTGTGAAAGTTTCGTAACAGAGTGTAAAATATCTGGCCGAGTCGTTACGATAGTTTGCCTCATTCGCTCCGGACACTCAACATTGTCACACTTAACCGGGAATCCTGCGCTCAACGGAATGACATTCGGCTTGCATATACATACTTTTCTCAACTGCTATGCCGATTGCTAGACGTATTGTTGAACACCGTGCTACATAAGACAATTTTTCAGTGTAGTTGACACCGAATCTCTTGCCACAGTCTTTGGCCACTAGACGGAACTTAAAACGAGCCATGTTGCCATGCTTGTCACGCTTTATTGCAAACACCCATTTACAACCGATCGCCTTTTCGCCCTTCGGAAGATCTACCAACAACCACCTCTTATTAGASGGGCCATCTCCTTTTGCATCGATGCCTTCCACGGACTAGAATGATCAGAGCTTAACACCGATGTTACTGCTCCTGGTACTGCTACATCATCAGTTGTCAGAACATTCAAAATGTTATACTGCTTGTCAGGAGGCCTTGGATTTCCTGTAGGGATCAGCTTTGGTCACCCAGGACTCCTCTTTATATTTGACTCGTCCTTATTGTCTTCCGACAAAAGTCCATCTCATCACAGTTGGCATCAGCGTTTTCCATATTTTCTTCTTCTGTTACACATGCCGACTCTGACTCCAGATTGACCAGCGGCATTTCACACATAGTTACCGATTCACTACGCTTTACTCTGCATCTGCAAAGAATTTTTCAAGAAAAATTACGTCACGTGCTACTGTTACCTTTCCTGTACTCGGTTCGTATAAACGGTATGCATTTACTGACTATGAGTACCCAACCAGCACACCGGCCTCGCCTAACTTCCTTCTATGCTTCTTGTCCAAAACTATAGCTTTTATCCTGAATATTCATAGATGGCTCACCCTAGCTTAATGTTAATAGTCCTTATCCAGACCAGCATGTATAATCAAACTGCGCGCCATCTCAAGCAATGTTCTTAAAGCGCGCACTTAAACTAAACAAACATGAAATTTACCAAATCCAAAGCGCAGCAGACAAAATGCGATAAGAGATAAGTGTAACAAACCTACATTAGTTTAGCAAATAAGCAATCATTCTCATAAGTATAAATAGCTGTAAGATTTGGGGTACTCACAACGTGTCAKAAAGTTATAAGTCATAAACAAAAATTAAGACAAAATACAATGGTTGTGAACACGTCGTTATAAATTTGTTGTCGTAAATCATTTATCAATCAGCTGATTGRAAAAACATAAATTACAATATTTGCAAAATTAAGTATTTTGCAGTCAAAATGCCAAGGAGAAGTGAAAATTTTAAAATAATGGATGCGCTATGCAAGAATCAGCCATTAAACCTGATTATACTTGACTCAAGTGAGTTTTACTATTATAAGCAAGTCTTAATTTAATATTTATTTACGTAAAAATTACTTTTCACGCGACGACGAAGATGCGGACGAAATGTTTGAAAATTTTTCATTGAATTTACTTTGTTTATTAAACACAACCGATATGGCTGACGAATTTCGCCGCATACTAGATTATATAAAGGACGATAGTGCATTTAACACAAATTCTAGTTGAGCACAACTTCCTTTAGATTTACCAAATTTATTTAAGAAAAATTTGTTTGCTTGAAGGAATTGAAGTTTAGAATTATAAATGAGCAAAGTAAAAAATAATGCAATGAGTGGATCATGGTATGCTGCGTTMTCCATAATATGCTAATCAATTTCTAAATTGAAAACGAAGAAAGCGTTGAAATTAACCCACCTCAATATAGTATACCACCAGGAAGTAACACAAGATCTAGCCTTCTAGACTTCATACAAAATCAAAAATTAAATTAAAATACATCATTATTTAAACCTAAATGTATGTATGAGTGTAAACGTAATTATTAAAAATAAACTTCAGGTACATTAATCCACTCTACATCGCATATAAGATTCCATCGAATGTTACATTTTTGTGTACACATTTAAACATATATTATATATTATAACAACTTGAGGAACCGTCCACGATTTACTGTGGCTGATACTTAGATGATACTACTAACACGATCTATATGATTTCTAGTAAGCCCCTACCCTTAAAAGATACGTATCCAAATTTGGCAACTGAGGAGCTATTAATTAATCAGATATAGTATTTTGGGTGAACGMACTTGTGTTAGTTGACAAAAAATATATCAAAAAGCATTTCGTGTCTTAATAAAGCATTCCTTTTTGGGAGGAAAATGTTGTTGAATTTGGACTCTACACCAGGGAAATCAACCGTTGAAAATATATTTGCTAAGTTGAAAAGAGACGAAATGAGCACCAAATGCAATGAATTCAGTGGATCTCTTAAAGAGCCGAAAGCTATGTGCAAAGTAGGCACCGCGCAAGTTCGTAGTCGAACAAAAGCAACGAAATGCTGATACTGAGGAGTGTTTGAATGCTCTTTAATCGAAACAAAACCGGATTTTGCGTCGGTGTGTGCTCCATCATTTCACACTGGAGTCTAATCGACCGTCAGTGGACTACACAATATGAACCAGTCCTCAAGCGTGGAAAGACGAAAAAGTCGGTTGGMAATGTTATGGCAACAGTCTTTTGGAAGGCATGTGGTATAATATTCATCGAGTGATTCTGAACTATTTATCATCCATTGCACTGAGTATTTGATTGTAGTTCTATTTTACAATTTCCCATATTTATAAATTGTATTATTTTTGAGGAAGGATCACTTTGAAATTGTATTTATATACTTCATCGTTTCCTTTAAAATATTGTACTGCTTTGTGTCATGTTTCGAAAATATTTCCGTATATTTCGACATTTTTATCAACACTGCAGTTATTACGCTATTTTTATTTAATCAAGCAAAGTGGTCATAATGTTTTGACGACGAAAATGGCAATGCCATTTTTTGTTGAGATATTAAAAATATCAGACGTTTTTATCTTAAAAAAACTGCCTTGTTGATGAGCAACAATCAGTATAACCCATACTCGTATACTAAGTATGGAAGTTTGCACTGTCAGCAATCACGCCGTTATTACGAATGGAAGTGATCGAGCAAATAAGTAAGTAACAACAATCGAAAATTGTAAATTTAGCAATGTAAGCTTCAATATTTATACTCTCGCAACAAAGTTGCTAAAGAGAGTATTATAGTTTCACATAACGGTTGTTTGTAAGTCCTAAAACTAAAAGAGTCAGATATAGGGTTATATATACCAAAGTGATCAGGGTGACGATAAATCCGGAAAAATAGAAAGTGTCATAACTAAGCCATAAGTAAAGATATTAAAATTAAATTTAGCACAAAGGATCGCATTAAGGAGGGGCATATTTGGACGTAAKTTTTTTGGAAAAGTGGACGTAGCCCCGCCCCTACTAACTTTTTTGTACATATCTCGAAAACTACTATAGCTATGTCAACCAAACTGTACAGAACCGTTTCTTTAAGGCATTTCCATATACAGTTCAAAAATGGGAGAAATCGGATAATAACCACGCCCACCTCCCATACAAAGATTATGTTGAATCACTAAAAGTGCGTTAACCGACTAACAAAAAACGTCAGAAACACTAAATTTTACGGAAGAAATGTCAGAGAGAAGCTGCATCCAGGCTTTTTTTTTAAATTGAAAATGGGTGTGGCGTCGCCCACTTATGGACCAGAAACCATATCTCAGGAAGTACTCGACCGATTTCAATGAAATTCGGTATATAATATTTTCTTAACACACTGATGACATGTACCAAATATGGGTGAAATCGGTTTACAACAACGCCTGAAATTTCGATTATCACTTTATCATGCGAGAGTATAAAATGTTCGGTGACACCCGAACTTAGCCCTTCCTTACTTGTTTTGTATTATATTTAAGCCACAGTCATGTAAGTAACAATATGTTACTTAAAAATAAGAGAATATTGTATTTAGCTTTGTAAGCCAAATTATAACATAAAAAGCGGAATTAAATAAATCAACCAGGTTCAGTTGAATATGAGAATTCAAAGTGTTTTCATTCTTTACCAGCGACTGTGACCGGGAACTGGCGCCCAACTAAAAGGCCTCATACACGACACACAAATCCATTTTGCGTTCGTTCTTCACACAGTTAATATAATATGTGCGACAGACAAGCGGAAAATTTTGTTGCACTTCTTGAAATTTATTGTGTATAAAAAAACAAACAAAAAAAAAAAATACAAAAAAAAAAAAGGATTTGGGTAGCGGATTGGTTGAGTAAAAGGATTAATCGCCTCATGTACATTTGTTAAAAGATATGAAAATTAGTAAAGCAAAAGATTTGACAAAGTTTTTGGGAATGGATGCAACTACTAATGGAATGCTTCTGAGCAGAATAACTCCTACAATACAGAAGAAAAATACTATAACGCGCGATGCAATTACGCCAAATGAGAGGGGATCTGAAAACAAATACTGAGATCGAAATGTGTTAGTTCAGGTACACATTTCCATTTACAGAAAACTTGTACTATGTTTTGTATTTAATACAATAGCTGTAAACGTATATTACTCGCTAAACTCTTGGAAATCTTTGCTATCGAATGACTGACTTGATGAAGAAGAAATAACTTCATTCGAAATTATTTGTATTGGTACAGCTGGATGTGATGAATATTGCGAAGTAGACGATGAACGGTTGTAAAGCTGATAGTTATGATGCGAAAAATGTGGCCGAGGATTTTCAATGTTTATAAAAGATGTTATTTTAGGTTTCCCAATTGGCCACGCAATAAAGTTTCGTCAATCAATTTTTTAGCAAACAATTTCTGATCTTTATTTAATTTCCGATATATAATATTACAGCCCATGCTTCTCCATAAACGCTCGCTTCATCCTTTTTTGGAATGCTTTCGGATTTATCCAAAAAGTTCACTGCTTTCATCAAGAAATCCTTTTCTGTGGTCTTCTGTCTTTTATTGTTAGGTTCGCGAAAGAAAAAAAAAATACAATATTATTTTTATAACTTCAGATGCCAAATAGTTTCGAGGAATGGAAAATAATTCCAGCCGAATTTGAAAATAAATGGAATTACAACCACTGCATAGGTTCTATTGATGGAAAGCATGTGAATATAATAAAACCACCTAAGTCCGGATCTTATTACTATAATTAAGAAAACAAATTAGCATAGTACTGATGGCGATAGTCAGCGCAAATTATGACTTTTTAGTAGTAGAGGTCGCCATGGATGGAAGAGCATCTGATTCTGGTATATTTGGGCAATCAAAATTTAAATATTATTCACATATGATAAAGGCATCCATAACCAGAAAAATTGCCATTTTATGAGGATATTCTACCTTAGGTTCTCGTTGGAGATGAGTCATTTTCTCTTTAGAGCACGCCGTCTTGTTGAAAAATCATTTGGAATTTTAGCACATCATTTCAGAATTGTCCATACAACTACGAATTTGGACCCCGAAAAAAGTGCTGAAATAACACTTGCATGTTGCTATTTGCATAATCTCTTAATAAAAACAAACTCATGGGCTTACCTAAGAAATGATGTAAGCAATGATTGTGTTCACTTGGTGGACGTGCAGCAGACGAAATGTGGAAATATATCACAAAATGCAGCAATTATTAGTAACAAATTTTGTACAGAAAAACACTTTTTTTTAATCCGTTTGACTCTGAAATTCTTTATTTAAATTTGTTTCGTCAATACATTTCTTAATTTTAATCTCTTAACTAGGTACATATGTATATGTGTATGTTTACTGTACATACACATGTGTAAATATGTATTTTATTTTTATTGCATTCTTCAGATACCAACGCATTGATATTTTACAGCTACTTAGATTAGTGCATCTAACGCAATTATACACATACATACGTACGTACGTTTGATACTCAGCCCTATCACGCAATCCAAAAGTTACGAAACTGTCATCATGCAATTCGAACAGTTCCGAAATTAAGTTCGAAATTCGTAGAGTTGCATTCACTGAATTCGCTCGGAACGGAAAATTTTTAAGTTTATCGGAATTTTTGTACGACAGGTTTGTGCTAACGGAGATATAAATTTAAATTTAGAAACATGTAAGTTTTAATTGAATTCAAACTATAACATATTTTTTATCATTAAAATAATATTTAATGCGATTTCCGCAGGTCCAAAGTAATTACCACCAAGCAACAATATGTACTAATGGTTGAGCTGTTACAGCAAAAACCTGAAATGGCGAAGGGTTTTACCAAGTACCCTAAAGAAGAAGTGGCAGCTTTTTGGAACAATATGGACCAAGAACTCAACAGTGTTGGTCCGCCTATCAAGGATATTTCCAGTTGGAAGAAGGTAATATAATAAAGTTGTCGATTATTGTTGTAACAGTATAGTTTAAAGCTTGTTTGACTTATTTTTTATTAGGTATGGCTTGACTGGAAGGCCTACATAAAGGCCAAAATAAAAAGGGGCAATCAGATACTGGTGGCGGCAGAAATAGGCAGCACCATTTCAATGAATTGGAGGAAGCGGTGATAATACTAACGGCATTGGAAACAAGTACAAGTGGTATTGCGAATACAGTGAGCATCGGCTTACCTATTGTAGACGACGTGGGCAATGAGACAGAGGCCGACGTATCGATGCCATCAGTGACCTGCAGTCCAGCACTGCCTAGACGTACTACTCGGCCACCGGAAACATGTACAGCCGATTTACTTATAGAACAACTTGCAATTCAAACAGAATTCCAGGAAAAGGTTCTTGATAAGTTGGACGACCTTTCATTACGTCATTGGAAATGCAAAATGATTTAAAAAAACCGGAAGTGGAAGAATTTAGAAAGCACAATATAGCTATGGAGAATTTGGTAGCTGCTAAGAATTCCATTAAACAGAAAATATTAGAGGTAGAGGAAAAAAATTTGCTAGCCATGAAAAAAAATTATTAAAATAATTAAATAAATTTATTTAGGATATTATATTGGTGTAAGTGTTGCACATATAGCTTCTCTGATTTGTGAAGCTGAATCATTATAAGTTGATGAAAGAATTTCATTACTTTCTGTAAAAATATTTGGATCCGAATTATTTTCGAAACTTTCATCATTCCCGCTATAGTGAATGCAAACGTTGTGTAACGCTGCCGCAACATTAACGATTTGAGATGCCTTCCATGGCTCGTAGTGAAGCCAGAAGACATCTATATCGATTTTTAAAAACTCCTATTGTTCTTTCAACGATATTTCTCGCTTTTGCATGTATTTTATTATATTTCTCTTCTGGGCTTCCTGAGGGAGGGGTACGGAATGGTGTCATTAACCATGGTTCTAAGGCATATCCAGCATCTCCTGTACAAATATTAAATTTTGGGAATTTTTGTAATACTCGTATATATGTTTGTATGTATAATACCCATAAGCCAAGTGTTTCGTTCACCATCGAGGTACTTTTTCTGATGATAATAACGAGCATTGCTGTCATTCCATATGTGTCCTGAATGCTGCCAGAATACTGAGCATTCACATAACGTATTTTCATTTTATTGTCACATATCTGCAAAACATTGATTAAGATGTTTGAAATGCGAATTTCTCACCAAACTTACAACCATGGCATTGATACTTTGCGGTTATAAGAGAGAAACTTTAGTTGGAGCAACGATTTTAATATGTGTCCCGTTTACACACAAAATCGCGCCTGGAAATCCGTATTTCTGAAAAAATCCTTTTTCGCTTCACTTTTTTCAACGTTACTTAACTCGAGGTTTATTCACTGAGGGCACAAATTCAGTCCCATTTGAGCAATCAAAATACAAAATGTTGACTGAGCCATTGGAATATCGAAGTCTTTAACCACTCCATGCTGATAGCTTCCTTCAGCTAAAAACCGTAAAACCGAAGACAATCGATGAAGTAAAGATATAGATGAAGATCTTGAAGAACTTGCATTCCTCTCTAGAACATCGAGGGCATACCTAAATGCCGGCTTATTTAAGCGATAGTTTTTAATAAACCTGTTTTAGAAAAATAACTTTAATAAAATTTAACAATGAATTTTTGTCGATTTTTGAACTGTACATTGTTTCGTCCACATCGAAAGGGTTGCTCTTGTCCCTCAGAGATTTTGCGGTGAATTTTTAGATCACGCCGACTTCTCTCACGTTCTTCCTCAAGTAATATAAATAAAAACGTTAGCGAATACATATTTTGTTCGTAAAATCAATTTGAATATAAACGATTTCACTTTTATTAATCAAAATTTTAATTTTTTCTTCTACACAGCTGATTTCGAAATGTCAAAATTCAAAATTAAGTCTGGCAACAAAAGTTTCGAATTCACATGAATTCAATGACAGCAAATTATGCGTATTCGTAGCGCACATTCGTATTCGTAACTTCGCTACGACAGATTGAGTGATAGGGCTGATTTTCTTATCTGTTGATTGTGTTCATTAATATTTGGAGTATGAACGTTTTCTATAGTAATATTAGCATTATGTATACTCTAATTTAGGAGTTTCTTTTATATGCAATGATGTTTACATTTTTATGAGTAAGTCTCATATTACAATTTTGTTGCTTAGCTTACATGTGTATTTTTATGTATTAATGTACTTGTGTCAAAAATATAATGTTCTTCATATAATTCTACCTTAATGTAATAAGATTTTCATGTTCATATATTCATGAACATTCTGCTAGGGGCTAAATTTGTATCTTTACTTGTAGATATATTTTGTTTTATTATTAATATTTTTTAATTATGTCTAACTGGAAGTTCAAATGGAATAGTCACAGTTCTTGTTACACATTTGGATCTTATATGTAAAATAGTAATGGTTAATACTGTTATCAAAATTAATGTTAGCGAAACGTGACGTGATGAAAATTTATACCTTTTATTTTTTTCTGTTTTGAGTAGTTCTATTTGTTGTTTAAGATGTTTTCTGTTTTGAGTAGTTCTATTTGTTGTTTAAGATGTACGACATCTTTGGTATTGTTTATTAATGTTGAATCAAAATGTTTTATTTGTAATTCTGGAATATATTCTATATCTTTAACCCAAGAAGAGGATAGCAATTCTTTATTAATTTCAGATTGTACGTGATGAGACGCTGTTAAAGTTACTCCTCCATGTCGGGCTGTGCATCCTTCTCTTATTGTCATAATGCCTTGACTAGGAATTTCCATATGCAATTATTGGTTATTATCAAATTCTAGATATATCATTGCTTTGCTAAATAATTTCTAAAGCCACCGATTTTGAGAAGATAATTTTATCCAAACGTTTTCATTTGTAAAAGGTTTGAAATCACATGCTTCATGTTTTAATTGTTTTAAAGTTGTTACTTCACATGAATTATCCGTTGCTGATTTCCAAGGTAAATTTCCAGGTAATGATTCTCTCTTCTAGTTAGTAGAACAATTATCTAGATCTACTTGGTTTATAAGTGAATATTGATTCAAATCAAATTTGTATATTAAATATTCTGCCTTCATTTCTGGCATAATCATATTCCCTTTGTATTTTATTGGAAGTGGATTTAATTTATATACGTTTGACGGTTCATACGATATTAAGGGAATTTCTATGTTTATGATTAGTCTTGAATCAACAATTAAACTTTTAGCAGTCATCGATTTATAAATTTCTTTTAATTCGTTACCCGATTGTCTTCCAGGTAGTATTAATTTGTGTGGTAGTTTGTTTCTATTAAATTAAATTTCTTTATTAAGGGGGTATTCTACTCTAGAATTTTGAAAAATTCGATTTTTTTTCATATATTTAAAGTTTAGACCTTAAGAACATATCCTCCTAGCGCACTAATAAATGACTTAGACTGTCTCAAATTTGACTCACTTTTTTAAACGCGTTTTCTCGAAACAACTTTTTTCCACACGGTACCGGCATTATCTCAAGTTCTATTCAACCGCTTTACTTGAAATTTTGTGTGAACCTTTTTTATATAATCCTTTATCCTTTTATTTATTATAAAATATCTAAATATTATATATAATTTATATAAAAATTCAGGAATTTCAAAGAAAAACATAAGAAATGATTTTTATTTTCAGTCAGCCGCCATTTTTCAAAGAAAATTTTTTTCGCGTTCCCTGAGGTAGGGACTATAACAGCATCCTTACTGATTAAGAATTTCTTTTGATTTTTTTTTTTAGACCACCAGGATGTGCCATTTTTTTTTGTACACCTGTCTCTCACAATTAACAAACAAACATATTTACTTAAGATAACATATTTACCTAAGATATGCATTTAGGCAATTGAATACAAATGTGCATGTTCACTTAAAAACAACCCCATACCATTTAGCATAAACAATGTGCTACATACATATGAACATGAACACATACACATATATTAAGATAGTTAAGATAGTTCTTAAAATTGTATACAAATAGGTGAAATTTTAAATAAAATCAGACTAAAATAGTTCTCGTAGAAGGAAACACTTCTCGCAAAATGAAATAGYTCTCAGCTTAAATAAAATCTTTATTTTCCCCCCACCAACGGTAAAGATATAAAGCATCTTATTTAAATTTAAAAGTTTGATCTTWCAAATAAAACAGTTTGAATATAATTCAAACAAAGGTCATTCGCTCAGCATTTTCATCTTTTATTAGTTCGTTATAAARTTTATTAAGTTGTTGGTTTATTTTCTCAAAATTACGGTTAACTTCATCTGTTGTATTTTTTAATATATTTATGGTAGAATCAACTACCGATGTCTKCCTTTTAAACAATTTTGCTTTATCTTTTTGGTTGTCGAAAATATTTCTAATATTTGATTCCATATTTTCTCGGTCATCAGCATCCATAATTTCTAATAAGTAAATTGAACCAACGAATTCGAATGGTGCTCGCTTTCTTCTATTTTGTTCTTTCATAAACAATTCATTATTTGTTTTAAGACTATTATATTTGTCCTTTAAAGTTGAAGTAATCATTATGCAGGCATCTTCGTAATAGGTCAATATTTTGCATTGATGTTAAAGTCTGTTAATAACTTCTTGTACTTTATGCATCCGATCATAATAAGTACCTACCTAATTCGTAGTAGACAATTAGATTCCATTTTGAATTTATTATGTCCATTTTACTAATCGGTTCCAAATATATTGCTGTATTATTTATCAGTTTAGTCACTGAAGCTCCTGGTTTATCTGTATCATTAATGTATAATGATTTAGTTTGTTCGGTTTGCTTCGGTTGTTAAATCACTTACTGCTTCTAAATGAATATCTTTTGTTGCCATACAAACAAATACAGCTATATATCCCTTAAATGTCTTTTGTCCTCTTCCTTTTGAACATTTCATATGAATCGGTCCTGCATAGTCTATACCAACGTGTGTAAATGAAATTGACATAGATACTCGGAATTCTGGAAGATTTCCCATTAATTATTTTGTTACTTCTTTGAGGTAACGTACGCATCGACTACAACGATATCTTATTAACATCTCTTTAGCTTCTTTCATTTCTGAGTATACTAAGTATTCAGGGCATTTTTTCTCTCTTATTATTTTTATAAATCGCAAAATATAAGCTACTCCCTTATTAACTGGATTAAACTAGAATATTTTAGTATTACTTTATCCAAGAAATGTAATTCCTTTGTCACATACGTTGCATCGATTTGAATAATCTTC